>NW_027491482.1:0-305000 GCF_021521415.1 Bidens hawaiensis
ATACTATGATTTCCATTCAATATTACCACTACATGTATCTAATTTGTAAGTTATCACCACACCATCAATATATCATCTCAACTAAAAGCATGAGAAAGACCAAACCTAAACTTTCTTCACTACCAAACAGCTCAGCATTTTATCAAAATATCAAGCCTCTAATGGAGTGATACAACTGTGCATATAAACACACCACGAACAACCAACACACAGAGTTATAAAGAACAAAAATAGCATCAAAAAGAGAATCCAATCACTTCAAAGTACTTGCAAAACAGCTTCATGTAGGATTCACAATCTTAAAAACATAAACAATATATAAAATTAAAGTTTTTTTTTCTTCACCTGATGAAACCTACTACTTCTCCACTGCATACATATACAATTTAATGTGATCGATGTTTTCTGATGCCCGATATGATGAATGCAATTCTTCAACACGTGTCATCTGTTAGACTATACACTCCCCGGGAAGAACTTGGTAATCAATCATGTAGGTCCTGGTTGAACTCAAATCAAACTCCTGTAAATTTCTCCATAGAACTTGAAAGTTGGTGAGCTTGGCATGAAGAATACTCTGTAATCAACTTATAGATTGCTAATACACCAGATCATCATTGTCATTTTCACCTTCAAAATTGTTTGAATCAACTCCCTTGTCTTAGACGATTTCGTTTTGATAATTTATTACCCGGGAAAATCTTGACTTGAGTACCTCGCTCTGCTACTCTCCCCTACGCTCCGGCTCCGCTCCCGCAATAGAATTCATAACATCCGCAACGAGTAACTCATGACCAAGTTGTACCCCGGCCCAATCATGCTTGAAACTTGGCAAATGCTCCTTTAATGTCAATAACAGTTTCTCAATCAAGCAAAATGGTTATTGTTGGGGCCAAAGAACTCGAACACTAGTCAAGCTTCGGCGTATGAGAGCTCCTCAAGCAAATCACAAAAGAAGTGCATTTGGCATTGCAGAGAGTAGCGCAATAACCCCTATTATCTTCACTTATAGATGTTTTTGCACAGAGGTTGACGAGTTTCAGTGTCCTTCCAGCGAGCCCTCCCCCTTTCCCAAACGAAGGATAGCGAGAAATTATAGAAATTCTCTAGAGAAGACTATCATTAGGTAATAGCATGATGTGTTTTCAATTTGCGTAAAAGCACCCGATCACAAGTCCCGTGAGTAATCCAAACTTGGCCAAGAGTTATGTCATGTGAATGTATGGCCTCGTGTAGTGCCTTTTCAGTTTCGCTACCTGCAAGTTTCAAATCACCTATATCCTGTTCAAAGAAAAAAAGAAAGAATGGTAAGTAATCAAACACAGAATCATCAAACCATAGTTACATAAATCCAGCGAGACCGCCGAATTCCATATGGTACGTTGTGTACCCAATCGGAATTCGCAGGCGTTCCGGTCGCCGGAGAATTCGCGACTTCAAGTTCCGGTACGTTTCGAACCCTAAAACCTAAATCGCGATTCAATAGATTAGGTCCGTCGCTCTTATTGGTTATGAATTCGACGAAATCGCTATTGGATTTGGGACGGTGGTGTATTTTTGGCGGGATTTGTAGAACGACGATCAGACTACACAGTCTAAGCCAATCAGTCTAATAACTCTTCGATTTCCACCAATTACAGATTTATTTGGGCGGGATTTCTGTCATTATTACATAAGATGTATAAATCCCACAATTTCATCTCTAATTTCACACTAAAAAACAATCGATTCTATAATCTATATTCTATACTTCCATTATACATAAATCTATATTCTCATATGTGACTATGAATCAAACAAACATAAACATTACTTATTTACCAAGTATGGCAGTATGAATGCTTTTGACGAGAATTTTCAAACCCCGCATCTGCAAACAAGCAAACAGAGTCAACCACCATTGATCAATATATGAAATAATAATAATAAATGTCCTCTTAGCATACAGCAGTGCCTGTTTCAATCCGTTGAATATTGCAGAAGATGTGCCGGAAGCCTCGCAGAAACTTCAATAACACCAAGACAAGAAGTCTCATCATCAAAGACAGGCAGCATCACAAACAAGTTAATTCACATTCCAAAGAGAGATCCACCAATGGAGTCCGCGGTGAACCCTAAGATCCATAACTACCTCTGGAAAACCGGTGAGGAATGCGGTGGATGGGGGAGCACCGGTTATGGTCATAGGGTCGTCTACATGAATATTAATATTATAGGAATAACAGGAACACCGAGACCTGTATTTGAAGAGTAAAGGGTTCAGAAGCGGAAAGGAGAAGGGTTACCGCCACATACTAGTACCGCCTTGCGGAAGGGCGGGTCGCCAAAACTGAACGATAATCCTCTTTGAGGGGAAGGATGTTACACAACGAAGGCAGACATGATCTTCTCGTTAACCACATCTAGTATATATAGGTTAACAATAATCATCAGAAACATAAACAACAACAACAATTAATCAATGATAAATATGTAAAACATAATAATATACGGACCGGAAGCATCAGGTGGTGTAGTAGGCGTCCAAACGGTCTTTCTCCCGGATTAATTTCGGGCCAGCGATTATCCCCCATATGTCCGATGATTGAACCCAAACAGACTTTTGTAATTGTAAATATGATGATGCTAGTTGGAAACCCTAACGTCGCCTTCAGTAACGCGTCCTATCTTCCAATTTGAGAAAGAAAGAATAAATATATAAATAAACAATTTAGACCGATTTATATTCTAGCTAATTTATTTTATATTTGTTATTATAACACTATTATTTATATAAATGTACGTTTGGGATTGAGTTTGAAAAATGTTTATTAGCTTATTGGTGTTTTCAAAAAGCTAATAAATTAAAATGTGTTTGACAATCATAAAAATCTTTTTACTTTGGCTTTTGAGCTGATTAAAAAGCAGTTTCTAAAAGCCCAATCCTAGCTTTTTGAAAAAGTCAATAAGGCAATAAGTATTTTTTGAACTCAATCCCAAACATTTCCTAAGTATTAAAAACTTTCTGAAAACAACCAAGAGTTCGAATAAACGTCTACTAACTTAACGAAGAGAAAAGGACTAGCTGAAAAAACTATAGGGATGTTTTAAATGTCCGTGCTCGCTGCTTGCGGCTTGTTTGAAGCTCGCTTGATTAAAGCCGATTCGGAAAATAGCTCATATATATGTAAACGAGCCTCACAATGCCGACTCGGTTTACAACCATAAAACCTTTTTTTAGTCGAGCTTAATAATCCCTTAATTTAAAAGTGCATTATATATATATATATATATATTTATATATTCTAATAAACATTTTGTATAGTTAAAAACAACATAAGATTTTTTATTTTTTAAAACATCATGTACACGTTACTAATATTGCTTGTACTGATTTATTTCTTTTTCAAAGAAAAAAGGTCAGCTTAGGCCCTTCCCTTCCACCGCATAGCTGCGGTGACAGGTACTACGAGCCCTCTGTCCCACGCGGCTCGCGTGGTTCACTGGTTCCACCGAAACTCTCATTGGTTGAAGCGGAGCATAGTGCGCTTTAGGCATAGAGCGAGAAAGGTCTCTTCTTTCGTTTCAGTTTTTTCACTGATCTGAAACTTAGCACTGGTTTCTTATTGATTCCAGTCATTCAATTTATTGTAGTTATTAACTTTTTAAAACACTTTTTTATAAATAATTTGAAGAAACGAGATGAAAAAATTAAAAATTTTCAATTCAGTTTTTTTTTTTAAATTCTACTATATAATAAACAAAAACATTGCTATGCCACATGACACCTAATTGTCGTATTATTTTGCCAAGTGGCATCATAATTATAAGTTGGTTGTGGCTCAATGGTAGAGCACTCACTTTATAAGTGAGAGGTAGGGGGATCAAATCTCACTACACACTTATATAGGAGATATGAGGGATGATCATGGCTTGCCATGGTTCGAGTCATGATCTCACCCGATTTTACTAGCTCCTCGTTGTCGTGCCGTTTGGCGGGCGTGGGGGTCGGGTTTTATCTGGTGAATCCCTAAACAGGTGGACCGCTAGGGGCTCCGTCCGGACTAGTGGCCGGTTCGGGCTACTTTAGCCAATGGGGGCCGTATGGAGTACCCGGCGTTACTTAGTTGGCTGTTCAAAAAAAAATCTAATTAAAACAAATTATACATATATTTAAACATGCTATATTAATAACTAGTTTTTATCCCCCGTATTACAGGGGTTGTTTTATATTGTTTGTTCTAATATTTATTTTTGAATTTATATTTTTTTATTGTATGAAAGTTAATAATATACTTATTGTTTGATGATAAATTGTTTCACAAATAAATAAGATGTTATAACCCGGTTTAAAAGCTATATGATTTTGATGAGACCCAAGACCCGTTATTTTTTTTACAATAAAATTGGTTTTTTAATTATAAATAATATTTATATAAGTTAATAATATACTTATGGTTTGATGAGACCCAAGACCGTTTCTTTTTTACTATAAAATTGGTTTTTTAATTTAAATAATATATATATATGTATATATATATATCTTCTTTAATATATCGTATTTTATAGGATTTTTATATCAATAATTTGGTGAGAATAATTTTTAATTTAATGAGATGTTATAACCCGTTTAGGGAATAGTTGTTTTATATTGTTTGTTCTAATATTTATTTTTTGAATTTATATTTTTTATTGTATGAAAGTTAATAATATACTTATGGTTTGATGATAATTGTTTCACAATAAATAAGATGCTATAACCCGGTTTAAAAGCTATATGATTTTGATGAGACCCAAGACCCGTTTATTTTTTTTACTATAAAATTGATTTTTAATTATAAATAATATTTATGAAAGTTAATAATATACTTATGGTTTGAT
Source organism: Bidens hawaiensis (assembly GCF_021521415.1). Classification (NCBI taxonomy): domain Eukaryota; kingdom Viridiplantae; phylum Streptophyta; class Magnoliopsida; order Asterales; family Asteraceae; genus Bidens; species Bidens hawaiensis. The sequence continues at coordinate 4,861 of NW_027491482.1, forward strand.
GAGACCCAAGACCTGTTTTTTTACTATCAAATTGGTTTTTTAATTTAAATAATATATATCTTTTTTAAATAAATAAGATATTTATTTTTATATATCGTATTTTATAGGATTTTATATCAATAATTTGGTGAGAATAATTAAAAATTTAATGAGATGTTATAACCCGTTTAGGTAATATCTGGGTTTAGTAAGACCCATACCAATGAATTCGGGTCAAATGCAAGAGAGGTCTTCATTTAAAAATCAAGCAAATCTGATGACTCCAAAAAAAGGGGGTACGACCACATCGTGACACGTAGGATTTTTATGTCTTCGTTTATATATATTATAGATTTATCTATAATTTTATAACAATAAATAAAGTAAAGAAGTTATAACTATCTAAATAAATCAATTAATAAATATTATAAACATTTCATATTAATGATTTATCTATAATTTTATAGTAGTAAATAAAGTAAAACAATATTAGAAATAAAATAACGTATGTAGAACTTTTGAACTTTATTTTAGTGTGTGTGAATTTGCGTTGTATGTTTTTAGTTTATTAATGCCACAATTCTTCTTTCCTCGATTATTTTTTACTATTAATTCTATATATAAACTTTTTATATGTATGATAACTTTGCTAAATTGACATAATTCAACACTCAAGGAGAATATTAGATTGATGATGGTGCATATCAGTACTCTTTCTTTCAGATCTAATAATTATTTGAAATTTTTTTTATTATATGTTAACTGATAGTGAAATCATCTGTCACAAACTTGCATCAACTAGAGTTTCGGTCAAAACTGATATAGAAAATGAGTTGTTTTGATCATTAAAATACACTGATCTTATGGTGAGTTTTGTATTCTTGATGGTATCCATTTATATTCAAGAAGTAAAATTCATATATTTTCGGAATAGTATCCTGGTGGTGACTGGCTTGTCTTGTTTGTTATAGACACAACACTCATTTAAAAGAAAATAAAATCTTACAAGTTAAGGCCATAAAGTATGATTAACTAATATAAATGATAGAAAAATGGTTATAATTATGGTGTTGCAAATTGATTTTATGCAAAATCATTATAAGGAGTAAGATCATGAGTATGGTGTTTGAAATACTAATTTGTTTTTTTAAGCTGGTTGTTTAATATTATGATTTGTTTGTGTTCTATATTCTATAAAAGAATCTCAAATTGTTTGATATATGGGAGGAATGATGGTTTGGTTTTCAGTGAGATACTTATTTATTGTGAATAAAATCTCTAAAACAGTTTTTTTACATCGATTTACGTAATGAGTCACAACAAGTTTCATTTGAAACAGACCCACTTTTAGTATGACTTGGAACATTTCGGGCAAGTTTAACTTGTAATTGACCCTTTAAGTAAATGGGTCAAATTTGCTGCTTGTGTTCTCTTATAACTGGCAAAAGGAGGGTCGTATTAGTCGGCGCAACGCACAAGAACCGGTTATGTCGGTACAAGTTAGGGTCAGAACTGGTTATTTTAAGAAAAATATTACTTTTGGTTCCGACGTGTTTTCTTTACACTTTTTTTACATTTACACACAAATATAAAACTCACTATAACTGTTTAGTTTCTTGTATGTGGTTAGAATGAGTAAATGTGTTAATAAGACGACATGTTTGAAACCGAAAAAATTGTGATAAAATGCCTATACCTTTATTAGTGTTGCACTTTATTTGCAGATATTACCAAATATACAGTTGCACTTGCTTATATTTTATAACCTAAGACGTGAATTAGAAAAAAAGACATGAAGTAAGCCACACAAGATTATTTTTTGTTGGTTATGGATGATTAATAACTATAATATATCATTAATTCCTCAATTTGAATCACTTGGTAATTTTTTTTACCGATAGAAACTCTTGCAACTCTTAGTTCATTAGCATATATGTTGAAACTAACACAACATAATTAGAAGCAATTTTTTTACATTTTTTTAGCTCTTGTGATTTTCCAAGAGTACGTTTTGATGTGTTTTTTGTACATGATTATTGCAACTTTAGAACCAAAATCATATAATAAAATAATGAATGAGATTTAATTTTTCAAACCCGTGTAATACATGAGTTTATAACCTACTAAATAAATACAAACAATACTATGAAAGAAAGAAATGAATACTTGAAAAAAGGCCTAGACACGAAATAAATGAACAACTTTTTGTCAGGGTTACTTATTTTGCCTAAATGAGTCCGGTCGGATCGACCATTCGATCATATATAATTCTAAATTTCTAATCATAAATGATAATTAGTATATATAACCAAACAAAAGTAAAAACTTACCTCCTTGTTTTTTTACTCATTATATATATATAAAGCATCTTTGGTTTGTGAGTGTAAGACAACTGTAGCTAAATGCACATTAAGTAAAGCAGAATGTACAATCTCTGAATGCATATTTTGTAATCCGTTAAACTGTTCATAGTCTGTCCTAGGGGTGTTCATGGTTTGGTTTAAAATCGTGAAACCGTCTAAACCGGTCATCGGTTTGGTTTCATGGTCGGTTTTTTTTCTTAGCTTCCGGTCGGTCGGTTTAAAAATTTTCAAACCGTAGTGAACGTTTGGTTTACGTTTACACCAAAAACCGGCGTATAAAACCGGACCGAACCGTTGGACTCAATTATTTGTTTTTAGATAGATTTTACTAGTATTGTATATAACACTTAAAATAAAATTGATTAAGACTAATTTATCTTCAAGTAAACTGGTTAAGTTAAGTGGCTATCCAATTTATTATATGAACCCAATAATCCGCGTTCAATTGGTGAAATCCATTTTAAAGTTACTGAAACCATGAAATAGGTTTTGAATATGCTTGAAATTGGTTTATGTGTTGGTTGTTTTTTTTGAGCTTAAGCATTTTATCTTCCTGTCAAACTGTTAAGTTAGATGAATTCTTAGCATACTGTTTTCTATTAGCTCGTGTTCTTTTTTGGATAAGTTACATTGTTTGCTTTTATATATTTAAGTCTAAACCGTGAAACCAAACCGAACCAAACTGTCAGTAACGGTTTGGTTTGGTTTTAAATTTTAACGGTTCGGTTTCGGTAAAAACCGTTACTAACGGTTTGGTTACGGTTTGATCTAAAAACCGGCCAAACCGGACCGTAAACACCCCTAGTCTGTCATATGTGCCCCTATCTCCTGCTCAGTGCTCACCTTTTGTTCTTTCACACTACATATGGAGAGAAAACAAGGTGGACAGACTGTGTAACACCGTAAAAATTTTGAGTTCAAAGTATCAACTTCCAAAGTCTAGGGTCTAAAATTGTCAAATTCCAAACTTGAGAGTGGAAAGTGAAAATATTTTTCTACCCATCGCGCTACGCGACAGGTCACCCTAAGACCATCGCGTACCGTGATGGGCTGCCGACAAGGTTGTGACACGTGTGTCACGTGGCACACGGTGGCACTGTGTCTGCCACGTGTCACCACGTGGCAACATTGCTGCCACGTGTCGCCACGTGTCACAACGGCTGCCACGTGTCGACACGTGGCAAGCCTATAGGGGGTGACGAAGCAGACCTATATCGCGGTACGCGATAGGTCTGCCAGGGACCCATCGCGTACCGCGATGGAGTCCAATTCAAGCTATAAATAGCAAGGTCGGGATCTCACATTTCACACCAAAATTCAGTACTCCTCTCTCTCTCTAACATCTCACTACATTCCGACACTCGTATACTCGATTTGCCTCGAAAAACGTACCTCGTTTCCTCGTAAAACGTGTCCCGAAACCCTCGAATGTGTATCAAAGTTTCCTTGAAAATCTACACCACTTCCCACCCTCACTCAAACAAGACGGCGATAGTGCTCAAGGTCCGTGTCCTCAAAAAGTGAAGATTTGACAATTCTCGATCCGTGTGTCGAGTAAAAGAAGGAGCGGCGTAGAAGTGCTGCTCGAGTCCTAGCATCCCCTACGCCATTGTGAGGTTAGGCGTAATGTTGAATTCAATATAATTGAATATTATATTCAAGGCTTAGGCCTTAATTCGAGGGTATGCTCGATGCCTCGATAAACGAAAAGAAAACATAACAAAGATATGAATGTTGAATATAATGATAAACATATATATGTGTGTAAGTATATATGTACTCTTTGTAATGATTTAATTATTTATTGAATAATGAGTATTCATAAATAATAAAAGAAAAGATTACGTTTCTTGGAGAAGAAGAAACGTCAGGTTTTTGAATATAACTAAAGGTTTATAAGTTTACTTTTTAAACATGAGGTTTTCAAGTAAACATGAATTGAACTAGAGGTTCAATCGAGGATTGAGATATAAGACTAAAGGTCTTAAGCCGGATCGTGTATCCGACTAACAAACATTTACACTCGTAACTATAGGTTCGAGGTAAAAGAAAAGGGAAAGACCTTGGACGGTGAGTGAAGCCGATCCTAAAGAGACAAGGTGAATACGCCCCCAAACTTTTAAACTTGTTTTCAAAATAAGTCAACTTGCTAATGAAATTGTTTACAAGGAACTTTGTGTTCCTAAAACCATTATGACTATGGCTATGAACCTAGCCCTCAGGCTGTGGTATACATATGTCTGGATCCTTACATAGGTGGTACTATGCAGTATGTGGCATGATCGCACCACCCTTGGTCGTATGATGCTCCGCTGCAGGGAGTACGACCCTATGTGTATATTTATGGTTACTTAATTGAAGTCGAGCGTTGCGGTGCTTCGTGAGGTGACCTAGTGTAGAGGCTTACTTTATAATGTTATTATTGACTTGGTTATTCCTAAGCCACGTTGGGCCGAGACAGGCGTAGTCTCAAGGGGTAACTAAGTAAAAAGAAATGCTTTTCATCAGCGTGTTCACCAGCATTCGTTGCTGACGTATTTTAATACATTTGCAGGTGAACAAGATTAGCGCTTGAGTTTCGAAGTGTCTAGTTATATCCGATGGCTCGGATCCTTTGTAATAAACCATATTATAACAATAATGGTTTTGTAAATATAAAACACATAAGTCTTTTGTAAACTTTGAAACGGGTGTTTACAATCCCGTCCTCTTATAAAGTTTCACTTTCAATCCTTATAAATTATAAGACTTCCGCAATTAAAACGCAACTATGAAATGTTTACAATTACGGTACTAATATAGTTGTCATACTCTAGGCTGTGTTTTGGGGTGTGACAGAAGGTTTGAAAAGTAAGAGAATGACGAAGTTAGTCACCGTAGCCTTGATGAACGTGGTGGTGCTAATCATTGGCAATTTCCTTTCGCTGAGACGTCTAATCACCACGAGGAAGACGGCGGCAACTGGCGGCGTCTAATCACCGTTCTCCAACTCCGTCGTTGGGTTCCGAGCAACAGACCTTCGTTTTTCCTCCGGTAATTTCTAATCGCTGTCTTCAATGTTCAATCTCTTATGTTGATAGCTGAATCAAACGATTATTGATTTTTTAATCTTAGTGGGTGTTTGGCTAAGCCTTTTCTTTTGCTTTTTTTGCTTTTGGAGGGGTAAAATGTCCAGATACCCTTCAAAAGCTCCAATTAAAGCTTTTTTGCTTTTTGGAGGGGCATTTTAGACATTTCACACCTCCAAAAGCAAAAAATCAAAAAGAAAAAGCTTAGCCAAACACCCCCTTATTGTGATTTTGGGGATTTGACGGTGATCCATCAACTATAATATTTAGGTAAGGTACTTGACATCAAATCTCGATGTATATCCATTAGTTTAATTTTGGTGTGAAAAAGGTGTTTAGTGTTCTTTAAATATCAATCTCATTTCATTTTGTTAAGATTGATTTAAAGTGTTTTCCTGTGTCTTATTAACTTTCCTCATTGAGATAATTATGGAATCACTTTTATTATTTTGACATGTCAAGGTATTTTCAAAACTTTGGAGGTTTCATATGTTAAAATGCTCCAATGTTGTTGCCGATTCCTTTGTTGGTTACTATACGAGCTGAACTCGCCGAACTTTTCACTTTATGCGATTGGTCGAAAGCTACTCTTGGCCGATTAATATATATGTAATTCACATACATGTTATATGTCTATCTGCAATTTCTTATACCTTTTATATGAGTAGCTTTTGTTTAATTTGAGTATTAAGAATTAGTATTGAAATTGAACTAATGATTGTGTTGCATTCTAGTTAATAAGGAGTATTGGATAATATTTTATCGTTGATAGAATGCTTTGAAAGTATTTAGTAGGTTAAAATTATGAGTTTTGGTGATTGAAACTTGGGTACACATAAAATTTGTAATGGTCCATCTTTACATCTAGGGGTATTTTGGTAATTTTGAGTGCTCGCTATGATTTAAAACTGCACTTATACCTGCAGTTTAAGTTTGATTTGCTGCTACGGGTGTACCAATTGGTTGCAGGTCGGGTGAATTAGAAGGGACCGGATTTGATTTCGGGTTAATAATTTTCTACGGAACAACGAGCGAACAAGTTGAGAGTTCTTGAGATCACGAAGTACAAATCATAAGCGGGTTGAATTTCATTTGGTTTTGTGTCAGAACTTTGTCTCAAGGAAATTTTGATTTGGAGGGTACTTTTTGTAAGTTTTGTATACTACAAAAAAGCTTGGGCGATACCTATTTTTGTTTTCATTTTGTAAACGGTCTAAAGGATTATGGATTTGTATTTGTATTTTACTGGAACATGTCGAATTACAACTTGGTTTTTGTTGGCATTACATCTAACGCATTTAACGTGTCCTACTGCAACGTGCGGGTACGAATACTAGTTTGATTATTTAAAAATCAAAGAAAAAGTCACTAAATTGATATGTTAATCTCAAATATCACACATTTCCACGTTTGTTCAAGAAATCGATACACTAAAGAGTCTGTGTGTTCTTCAAATCGCGGTGTTGTTCTTGAATCCGTCGAACTCTAGGTTTGTAGTGTTGGGTTTTAACAAGATTATCAAAGTCGTATAATCCCATTTATATGAAAAACGCATCGAATAAAAAAGTTTTAAATCTTGTTAATTAGATGAATATAAAACCGATTTTATATGCAAAACCCAAGCCCCGGATCCATATACGAATTTGCATGCTTACCAATATAAACAACCATAGGGTGTTTATGTAATATACCTTCAAGAGTCTGTTGGGTTCGTAGGCCTTGTTGGCCCGGTTTATTATATGAAGTCTAAAGGGTAGATGGGTGTAGGTTGGCCAGACCGAAGCCTGGCCCGGTTTAGATTTCTTGTTTAATAAGATACAAACCATAGTCGTATATCTATATATATATATATATATTTAACGTTATGTACTTGTAATCATTGACACTCAATAAACAATGCCTAGTTGTCACCCGTGGAAAAAAAAGACGTAGGTCAGTTTAGACCGAACCACATTAAATCCTCGTGTTCATTTATCGCTTTCGTGTGTATGTTCGGTTCGTGTGTGCGTTTAATCCTAACAAGTGGTATCTAAAGCTTAGGTTTGGGATCACACGAGAACACCAAGAACCTGTTTCTTACGCCGTCGCGTCACCGCTAGCAGTCGCTAGGGTTCCGCCGTAGTAGCGCCGCTAGAACCGACCGCTGTTGTTTAGGAAAACTGATTGTCGACTAGGGTTTTTGCTACCCAGCCGTTGACGATCTGAGTTTGGGTTCTGTTTGGAAAGTAATTACTCCCTCCGTCCCATTAAAAATGTCATATTTTGAATTTTCAAAGTCTTTATTTATAAACTTTGACCTTAATTATATACTTTTTGTGTTATATAAAACTTGATAAAAATTATACCGATAAAAACATTTTTTAAAACATACTCAAATCATATAACTTTCATCAAGTGTTATCTAACGCAAACAAAATTATTTAAGGTCAAAGTTTATAAATAAAGACTTTGAAAATTCAAAACATGACACTTTTAATGGGACGGGGGTAGTAGTTTTCAACCACCACTTTGCATCTTGTGAGTGTTGATATGTTTTCTCTTTTCTACTTCCTGTACGCCATTCAAGAACGAAAGTTAAGAAGCAGTTCCTTTATGGTCTTGTCTTCTTATGGTTCACAAAGTAAATCAAAAAAGGGTTGAATTTTAATTTGTTTTTTTAGTCAATGTGGAAAGAAACAAAGTGCAATAGTGGCCTTGTGAATTATTATTCTTTCCCCCCTGTTTTTTTTTTGCTGTGAACAAGGGCAGGAGACTCGTATGTTTATGTTGAGTGGGCTGGAAAATTATAGTTTGGCAGTTTGGTTAAGAAATATATAGTTAAGAAGAAATCATATTTTGTGAAGTACGAGCTAAGAACAGTTGAATCAAAATTCTATTTTTTTTGAAGAGCCGTTGTCAGTCAGAAGAAATCATTTAAAGAAACGGATAACCAGTGCCAACGGCGTTTGTCAGGTTTTATCGTTTTAGTTTAAAGTTTGTGATTTACAAATTGTATTTCCGCTTCGCTTAAATAGATTGATTGTTTAACAGAGTTCAGTAGAACAGTCGTTAAGTTCAGGATCGTGCAATTGTTGTGTCTATCTCTGTTTTTTATCCAGGTTTTCATTTAGTCATTGTTATGGCAGAAGACGGAAATGTTTCGATACAGAAGTTTGATTGACATGCATTTCGTTGGTGGAAGATGCAAATTGAAGCGCTACTTTGCCAGAAAGACTTGGATGTAGTGTTTGAGGATGAAAAATAATAAAAGTTGTCAGAAGCATATTGGAAGAAGTTAGACAAGAAAGAAACCACAACCCGTGGTATGATGGAGGCACTATCCAACATGTATGAGAAACCTTAAGCAACGAATAAGGTCTATCTTATCAGAGAGCTAGTGACAACTCGAATGAAAGAGGGTGGGCCAGTTCAATGCATATTAATAATCTTAACTCGAATCTCTCCCGCTTAGTGTCAGTCGACATTAAGTTTGATGATGAAGTTTAAGGTCTTTTGTTGTTATCCTCTTTACCTGACAATTGGTCGCAAACAATGACTGTGGTTTGTAGTTCTTATACAAAAATTACTTTTGATGGGATTCGAGTTTTGATTCTTGGAGAAGATTCAAAATGCAGAAACTCAGGTGAATCATTGAGTAATATATTAGTCACAGAAGGTAGAGGTAGGGGAAAAAATGAGGTAGTGGGAGCAAGAAGAGGAGTCAGTCTAAGACTCATAAAGATATTGAATGTTGGGGTTGTAAAGAGAAGGGACACTTCAGGAATCAGTGTCCGAATGGTAAGAAAGAGGTGATCGTTACAGAAGACGACACAGATGACGGGGTCACTAGTGATGAGGCTTTGGTTTGCAGTGTTGAGAGTAACGCTGATTATTGGGTGATGGATTCTGGTGCATCGTTTCATGCCACTCACTGTAGTAAAACGATGAAGAATCTTAAGTTTGGGAATTTTGGAAAGGTTCGACTAGTAAATGATGATATTCTAGAGGTTACGGGTATGGGAGATGTTGATTTGATTACTTCAGCAGGTACTTATTGAACTTTGAAGATGTGAGGGTTATTCCAAGTTTAAAGAAACATTTGATTTCAGTTGGGCAATTTAATTGGATGACTAGGAGCACGATGTTAAGTTCGGGAATGGGCAGTGGAAAGTAGTCAAAGGGAATCTCGTGGTTGCTCGTGGCAAGAAAATGGTTCGTTGTATATGGTCGACATGTCACCGAAAGGAGTGAATTCAGTTTTGGTGAAAGACAAAGTCCGGTTCACAGAATCTCGTGGGTAGAAGAAGGTTCGTTTTGCAAGTAAAAAACCCAGAGCCAAAGTGAAGATTCAGGATGAACGAGCTAGGAAGGTTAAACCAATCAAAGGACATCATGATAGTGGGAGCACAGGTTGTGTTTCGGTTACAGTTCCAGGCCGACAGTGGATTAAGAAAACCAGTATTCCAGTTGTAAAAGTCTCTCCAGTGGATTACTTGCTGAATATGGAGAGTGTTTGTTCTCAGGGTATTTCAGGATCCGGTAGTTTGTTTCAGTGGTAGCCAGTAGGGATAGAGAACGAGTTAGGGGCAGTTTTAGCCGTGACTGATGTGTTGGAGCTCCGGGGAGCTTCAACGGGCCTTTAGGTTAATTGATGAGAAGGCGGTGGCAACTACAGAATTTTTAGATTACAGAAGTACAATGGGAGTGCAAACGAGAGTACTCAAGGCCTCCGAGTGGGAGATTCTTGGGTTCGTAGGCCTTGTTGGCCCGGCTTATTATGAAGTCCAAAGGGTGGAGGGGTGTAGGGTGGACAGGCCGAAGCCCGACCCAGTTTAGATTTCTTGTTTAATAAGATACAAACCCTAGTCGTATCTATATATATTTTTAACATTATGTACTTAATCATTGCCACTCAATAAAGAATACCTAGTTGCCACCCGAGGATGTAGGTCAGTTTAGACCGAACCACGTTAAATCCTCGTGTTCGTTTATCGCTTTCGCGTGTGTGTTTAATCCTAACAGAGTCCAAGAAAGTGAAGGAGATGAAGATATGAATGGCGAGTCTTCAAACTCTAACCATGGCACTCTCACATGAGATTGCTCTTCAGTTTAGAGAACTTCAATCTGCCAAAGAGTTGTGGGAAGCACTAATAGAAGTATATGAAGAGAATTAAGATATGAAGAGAAGTCGCCAAGATCTGCTGCAAAAAAAGTTCAATATGTTTAATCATGTTTTGGAAGAAACGTTAGAATCTCAACTTCAAAGATTCATATCACTTGTGACTGACATGAGATTAGCAGGGATTTACCTACAAACCTCAAAGATAAACAACTAGCTGGTGAACTCATTACCAAAAAGTTGGGACATGAATGTTGCGGTTATAAAAAAGACCAAGGATCTCAACAGAATGGGTATGACTGAAATGATAGCCACTATTAAAGCTTGTGATATGGATGATAAACAACGTGCAATAAATCCGTTGGGCCCAGTTTATGTGGTTTGAGCTTAGTTTGTATGTAGTTTGGTTTAGTTTGGGCTAGGGTTTAGTATGTATGTAAGCCGAGAACACCTTTGTGTTCTCGGTGGGCTTTTGTTGGTTTGGGCCGACTAGTTGGTGGTGTCCCTATATATAGATTTTGTCATGCATAGGGTTAAGGTTGTTCATTTCTAGATTTTATGTGATCAAGTATTGTAAGTGCTTAAGCACCCGATGTATTCATCAATATACGTGTGTTTTGAAGCAACCTCGTGTTAATTTACTTTGTCTACTCGTATTCTTGAATCACCGAGTATAGGTATTCCGCACCTATACTTGTTGTGTTGATATCATATTGTAGTGATCCAGATTCGGGACTTACAATTGGTATCAGAGCCTTGGACGAATTCAGGCTCGTTATTGTGATATCAACGGATTCAAGATATCAAGGTTGAGTAGTTCTTGAGTTTTTCCGGCGAGTATTTGATCGGAGAGGAATATCAGTGGTAATTTTGACTAAATATTGCTCATTCTTGGAAACAATTTAAATCCCACTAAAATAGGGATTTAGTTGTTAGCAAAATCAACTGGTCAAACAAGTTGCCTGGAGTTCTCGGTTGACTCTCACAGTTTTCGGCCAAGGTCAACCTTCATATCAGTTGTTTTCGGTCAAACTGTTCTCTGTCTACACAAGTTATCGGTCAAGATTTGGTCAATCTCTTGGTTCTCGGTCAAGATTTGGTAAATCTCTTGGTTCTCGGTCAAAATTTGGTCAATCTCTTGGTTTTCGGTCAAGATTTGGTAAATTTCCTGGTTTTCGGTGAAGTTTTGGTCAACATTTAGTGTTTTCGGTCAACGCTCAGTCAAAAGCTGTGTTTTCGGTCATCGTTCTCGGCCCAGTCTGCTGTGTTGGGCCTGCTTGTTTTGGATGTGGACCATTAAACTGGACTATATTTAAGTGGACCTGAATTTCTGTTTGGACTTACAATAAAATGGCCCAATTAACTAATGGAAACAGTTCCATCAATTCGTCTCTTCACCAAGAACTTGATTCCATTATGGGCACTGCTACTCGTATACCCCAGTTACTGTCTCATGAGGGGTTTAGTGAATGGAAATTCCGTTTCGAACACTATGCCAAGATGAAAGACTCAAAAATTTGGAAAAGCGTTGTGAGGGGACCTCAAAGGATCACCTATCAAAGGGATAATTCAACCGAGGTTCTTGTGAAACCAGTTGCTCTATATGATGATGATGACTTTGCCAAAGTTGAAGAAGGAGAGAAAGCTCTTTCAACTCTAACCATGGCACTCTCACCCGAGATTGCCCTTCAGTTTAGAGAACTCCAATCAGCTAAGGAGTTATGGGCCGCACTAATAGAAGTTTATGAAGGAAATGAGGATATGAAGAGAAGTCGCCAAGATCTGCTACGATAAAAGTTTAATATGTTTAATCATGTTCTGGGAGAGACATTGGAATCTCAACTTCAAAGGTTTATATCTCTTGTAACTGAAATGAGAACTGCTGGAATTTTTCTACAAACCTCGGAAATTAACAACAAGTTGGTGAATTCTCTGCCGAAAAATTGGGACATGAATGTTGCAGTTATCAAAAAGACCAAAGATCTAAACATAATGAGCATGACTGAAATGATTGCCACTATTAAAGCCTGTGATATGGATGATAAGCAGCGGGCAATAAATCATGCTAGTTCTTATAGTGCTGCGGGATATAACGTTGCCTCTAACAGTGCTCTTATATCTCAAGATAGCTTCTCAATGTTCAAACCTACTCAACAACCACCATAGGGAAACTTCCATATGTTTTCATCCACCCTCGGTCAATCATCATCATCCAACTCACCAAATCCTGCTCCAGTATTTTTCACCAAATCTGGTCAGTCTACAAATGATTTTGGTAAACACTCCCAGTCTAAACCCCAGCCAGATTCCCACCATGCCTAAAGAAACTCAAGAGAATATCGCTCTAATGGCGGGATTTATGAATTGTTATCATGCCTTTCTGGCCGGAGACTTGGTTCAACCGGTGGTTACTGCTGAACTAGATCAGATTCATCCCGATGATGTTTCAATTACCCAGTCATACACGAGCCCGTTAGTGTCTTGATCACCAAAAATATTGTACCGTCAAGCTATTATTACTATTATTATTGAAAAAAAAATATTTGTGATTGCGTTTACTTATTACTATTAAAGTTATTTCATAATCAAGACTTAAAGGGTCAAACTAGAACTACAGAGATGAGGGCACACAAGTAAGTCCTGTCATGTCTCGAATGAAAGGCTTGTCAGTTTATTGGCACTAAGTCCAACGCTCAACCTTAAAAACTAAGCCTGTTTTATATAAAATCGTTTGATCAAGCGCTAAGGGGTTGGAGTCAAATTGGGGTGATCTAGGGAAAGCCAAATACGCTTTGAGAAGAGATAGGAGGCATCACAGGTCCATGAGTGATGTCCATCTAAGCTTTATGCCGAACTGAACCTTAATCATGAGTGGTTTTCCTTGAGTGTATGTGGCAAGCACTCTTGTTGAGTAGCCTTGAACATTGAGAAACTGTCTTGAGAGACGAGGGCACTATTGGAAGAAACTTTGTACCCAGCCGCACTGTAGGGGTTTGCATGATTTATTGCACGTTGCTTATCATCCATATCACACGCCTTGATAGTTGCCATTATCTCAGAGAGAGACATCCTATTGAGATCTTTAGTCTTTTTTATAACGGCAACATTCATATCCCAACTCTTTGGCAATGAGTTCACCAGCTTGTTGTTTATTTCAGAAGTTTCCAGATAAATGCTTACTGATCTCATTTCAGTCACCAATGTTATGAATCTTTGAAGTTGCGTTTCCAATGTTTCCCCCAAGAACATGATTAAACATGTTGAACTTTTGTCGCAGCAAGTCTTGGCGACTTCTTTTCATATCTTCATTTCCCTCATACACCTCGATCAATGCCTCCCACAACTCTTTAGCAGATTGAAGTTCTCTAAAGCCAAGGGCAATCTCAGGTGAGAGTGCCACTGTTAGTGTAGAAAGAGCCTTTTCATCTTCCTCAACTTTAGCAAAATCATCATCGCCATACAATGCAACAGGCTTCACAATAACCTCAGTTGAATTTTCCTTTTGATAAGTGATTCTTTGAGGCCCCCTAACAATACTTCTCCAAACTTTGGCATCTTTCATCTTAACATATTTCTCAAAACGAAATTTCCATTCACTAAACCCCTCATGGGACAAGAGACGGGGTATACGAGTGGTGGTCCCCATGATGGAGTCGAGTTCTTGATGGAGTGAAGAGTTTGTTTAACCATTACCATTAGTTAATTGATCCATTTTTAGATTATTTCACAAGTAATTTCAGTCCAAAAGTCTTATAGTCCAAGCAAGAGGCCCAAATCAAATTAGTCAGGCCCAAACAGAGTCCACAGTTTACTAGGCCGAGAACAGAGTTCACAGCTTATTGGGCCGAGAACAAATGTCACAAGTGTTGACCAAAAACTGTTGTTGACCGAGAACTAGTCTTGACCGAGAACTAGTCTTGACCGAGATCCTTGACAAGTCAACAGAGAACCAAACTTGACCGAGAACAAGTAACGTTGACCGAAAACTCACACCTTTGACCCAGAACAGCTTAATGATGGCCGAAAACACTTGTTTCAGACCGAAAACACACGTTTCAAGCCGAAAACGATCAAACTAGACAGAAAACTTTAGTCTTTTGGCCGAAAACTTGGAAACTCAGCTGAGAACACTGATTTTACTCCCGAAAATCAGCCGAGAACCTTTTATGCATGTTCGTTCTTCTGTTTTGACTGTAAATTTATGGCGTTGAGTTGACGAACAATGAAAAATAAAAAGATGCGTATAAGTAAAATTCATAGCCTAAGGTCACATAGAAATCGTGAAATGTTATTGTTTGCGTGTATAACATACTATATTGGTGCTCGAGGGGGGGGGGAGCATGTATCTTGGCCCTCCTGTTTTCTTGCTCAGTAGTGTAAATTTATGCGTGTTTCGTCCAAAAAAATTTTATAAGTGATGTGAATTCACCTATTTTCGTCCGAAGATTTTGAGATCGGGCATCCCAGTTTTGTGAGAATTTCTATACGTATTGAATCTGGCCACCTGGGTGTTTTCATCACAACTTCACCAATGTTGATCGTTGTCATTTGAGATCGGGCATCCCTTTTTTATCACGGATTCAATATCAAACTCCTGAAGCAGTAGAATCCATCGAATGAGACGTGGTTTAGCATCCTGCTTGCTAAAAAGATAACGAATTGCAGCATGATCCGTGTAGACGACTGTTTTGGACAGAGTAAGATAGGACCTAAACTTATCGAATGCAAACACTACAACTAACAACTCTTTATTTGTGGTAGTGTAATTCTCCTGAGCACTGTTTAGAATCCGACTCGCATAGTAGATCGGGTGGAAGTGCTTCTCCTTTCGTTGTCCAAGCACGGCTCCAACGGCATAGTCATCAATTTGAATGGCAAAGACCAGTTGGGAGCAATCATGATCGGGGTGTTAACGAGTTTTGTCTTATAGAAGATCAAACGCCACGATACACTGTTCAGAGAACACGAATGAAGTGTCTTTCTCTAGTAGCTTGGTCATCGGTCTCACGATTTTTTAGAAGTCTTTGATGAACCGGCAATAGAAACCAGCATGACCTAAGAAGCTACGGATGGATCTCACAGACGTGGGCGGGGGAAGATTAAAAATGGTTTCAATCTTAGCTCGATCGACCTCGATCCCCTCACTCGAGATCCTATGTCCTAGAATAATGCACTCGCGTACCATGAAGTGACACTTCTCCCAGTTGAGGACAAGGTTGGTGTCAGCGCAATGAGCCATCATCCTATCAAGGTTGGAGAGACAATGATCGAAAGAATTCCCGAAGACAGAAAAATCGTCCATGAAAACCTCCATGGAATCCTCGAACATGTCGTGAAAGATCGCCACCATACATCGCTGGAAAGTAGCTGGAGCGTTACAGAGTCCAAAAGGCATACATTTGTAGGCAAACGTGCCATAGGGGCAGGTGAATGTGGTTTTATCCTGATCATCGGGAGAGATCGGGATTTGGAAATACCTGGAGAAACCATCCAGAAAACATTAGTATTGCTGACCCGCCAAATGATCAAGCATCTGATCAATGAAGGGCAGAGGAAAGTGATATTTTCTAGTGGCATCTCAATCTGCGGTAGTTGATGCAAACTCTCCAACCAGTCACGGTCCTAGTGGGAATAAGCTCGTTCCTTTCATTGGTGACGATAGTCATGTCACCCTTCTTTGGAACCACTTGGACCGGACTCACCCAGGCGCTATCAGAGATAGGAAAAATGATTCCCGCATCAAGAAGTTTGATGATTTCTTTCTTAACAACCTCTAGCATCTTCGGATTAAGCCTCCGTTGAGGCTGAACGACGGATTTGAAATTATACTCCATGAGGATTTTATGAGTGAAGAACGAGGGATTAATCCCTTTGATGTCGATAATCTTCCATGTTATCGCCTCCTTGTGCGCTTTTAGCACCTTCAACAACTTCAACTTCTCGACCTCTGTCAAGGCAGACGCGATGATGACGGGTAGCTTCCTCTCCTCTTCCAAAAATGCATACTCAAATGATCGGGTAGATCCTTAAGTGTCACACCCCAAACTATGACCTAGGCGTATGACACATATGTTGGTACCATAATTGTAATTAAATCAGAGTTACATTTTAATAGCGGAAGACTTCATAACTTGTGGATTAAAAATATAATATTTACATAAACAAAAGACGGGATTTTAAAAGTGCCCGTTATGTTTTAATTGTTTAAGTTTACAAAACCAACCACCATTTAAAATTATATTTAACAAAAATATTTGAGCCATCGGATTCTTGCACTTCGTCATTCCAAGTGCTAATCTTGGTCACCTGCAAAATGTAAGAAAATACGTCAGCAACGAATGCTGGTGAATATGCTGACGCTAAAAATATTTTCTTTACTTAATCACTCTTCGAGACTACGTAGGTCTCGGCCCAACTTGGCTTAGGAATAATCAAGTTTAAAACCACAATTCATAAAATCAAGTCTCTATACTCGGTTCACCCAGCAAACACCGTAGTGTTCGACTAGTTGAGTGCCTATACGCATACACAAGGTCATACTCCCCGCAGGCGAGCGTAATTGTGACCAGGTGTGATGTGCCCACCACATATGTAAGGATCCAAACAAACGTACACGATAGCCTGATGCCAGTATTTATACTCTTGTTTATAAATGTTTTAGAGACACTTAGTCTCACGTAAAGTTTTTCAAGTAACATGTTTGACTCGTTTGAAAACAAGTTTGTTAAAGTTGGGGCGTATTCACCTTTTGATTTTGATCGGCTTCAAACATCGTCCGAGGGTCTTTCCCGTTGCTATCTCGCACCTATAGTACGAGCATAACCAATTGTTAGATGGATATAAAATCCGGCTTAAGACCTTTAGTCTTATTTTATAATCGCCACCTCGATTATTTATTCTTTACTTTAAAACCTTTAGTTAAAAAGTGTTTTATAAACCTTTAGCTTATTTGTAAAACCCTAAGAAGAAGAAACGTATTTTTTTTCTTTTATTATTTAAGAATAGTTATTTATTCCTTAAATAATATTTATAACAAAGATTATATACATATATACTTACACACATATATACATATTTTCAAATACTCATGATTTATCTTTTGTTAATTCTTTGTTATATTTCTTTTTCTTTTATCGAGGTATCGAGTATAACCTCGACTTAAGGTTTAAGCTTTTTATAATATTTTATTATTATATTCTTTGGTGTTACGCCTACCTTTGTCGGCGTATAGAAACCCTAATTACTCGAGCAGCACTCCAACGCTGTCACCTTCTTTATCTTCTTGTTCCACCCTTTCTTTTAACACGCTAATCGACATGGTTACTCTACAATTGTCAATGATTCTTTCAGGCAAACCCAAAAGAATCTCATTTGAAGGGTGGGAAGAGGATACTGCGATATCTCAAAGGCAAGCCGAAGCTGGGGTTGTGGTACTCGAGAGGAGGAGACTTGGAGCTAGTCGCTTACACAGATTCTGATTATGGGGGTGCAATCAGAGTCGGAAGTCTACAACTGGTGGATGTCAGTTTCTTGGTGGCAGACTAGTGTCGTGGCAATGCAAGAAGCAGACCTCAGTCGCCATTTCAACCTGTGAAGCAGAATACATGGCAGCATCCAACAGCTGCTCCCAGGTTCTTTGGATTCAACAACAGTTGCGCGATTATGGTCTGAATTTCTCACTTACTCCTATTTGCATTGATAACACTGCTGCTATCTCAGTAACTAACAATCCCGTAAAGCACAGTAAAACTAAACATATTGACATTCGTCATCATTTTATACGGGATTGTGCTGAGAAGAAACTGATTGTGCTCGAAAAGGTTGACACGTTAGATAATTTCGCTGACTTGTTCACGAAAGCGTTTGACAAAACTAGATTTCAAAACCTTGTTGAGCTGAATGGGATGATCATTCCAGAGTAACCATGTCGTGTGTTTTTGTTTAAAAAAAAATAAAAAATTAAAAATTAAAAAAAATAAAAAATAATAAAAAAAACGTCACTATCGCTTAGAATTATGTCGGTTGCCTCAGTTTGAAGGACATATCTTCAGATATGTTTGGTCCTCATTTCTACTTGTAGAATATGAGGTTAGCCATTAACCAGATGAATGAAAGTGAACGGGGCGGTTTATGATGTGTTTTCATTCTTTCGCTGAAAATTAGTCGATCATACTTAGTTAGAAGGACACATACTAGTATGTGGTCGGTCCAGCTGATCCTTTGGATCTTCGGGATAGCCGTTTCCCTGAATACTTTGATTTGGTCGGGGCGATTGAAGTTAAATTTTTTTTTCCTTTTCGGGAAATGAAATTATTTTTCAAGTCTACTACTTCGTAAGAAGTTTCTTTACTATGTTAACAGAAAATTGATCCAACCTTGGAAAGTGATAGATATACTAATTCTGTGTGCTTAACTAGTGAAGTTATTAGGCTTAAAAAACTTTAGAACAGTCATTGTATGTCATGGTAGCTTTTTATGGTGTGTAAAAGTAGAAGTGATACTAACTAAATCTACTCGATTTTATGTGGAAACTCCTTAAGAGTTGTGCATGTCTTCATACATATCTTTCCGAATGATAGGCAGAAAAGCGATTACCCAGTCATACACGAGCCCGTGAGTGTTCTGATTCCCGTGAAGATAGCGTGTCAAGACACTGCAGTGATCCAGATTCGGGACTTGCAGTTGTTTTCTACTTGAAGTTGTGTATATATTTGATTAAAAAAAATGTATTCTAGAGTTCATAATGTTAATGATTCTCAATCAAGACGCAAGAAGGTGAACGGGAAGCAGAGTCTAAGATCGAAGAGTAATTGTTACTTAATCAGACACTACGGGTCGAGGTCAATTCGGGGTGACTTGGGGAAAGCCAAATACGCTTTGAGAATAGATAGGAGGCATCATAATCTCTAAGTTGTTGCCCACTTAAGTTTTGAGCTTAATTGAACCTAACCCGTATCACAGAAACAATGAAAACCATTTTAAGTAGATTACCTGCTTACAACCTGTTTCTTTATGTCATAATACAGCTAAACACGGATCTGTGTGACATTCACGTAATAAGTATGATTCCTGTTCGAATCTTTTCTAAAACATGGTAGTCCCTGTCGAGACTGAAATTTGATCCCGTGTACTTTATTTTTTCAAATTTTCGTTACTTATGTAGTTGTATGATTTTATATGTGGTTACTTGGTCTTGATCGTATCATTTAACGCTTTAAAGGAAGTTTTTAAAACTTTATTGAAAATTGTTCAAAGTATAGGGGTTTGTTTTGTAAATACCGGCGAACTTGTTCATAACTTTGCCTGGAATAGGCGAAGTTATCGATAACTTCGCCTGTACTAACTTTGACCCTATATAAAGAAGTTTTTAGGTCAAACAGTTTCATTATTTCAAAACCAGCTCGAACTTATCGAGCATAACTCATCGATCATCTGTGTTTTTCTTACTTCGATTCTAATCAAATTCAAGGTGTGTAGGGTTCGATTATCATATTATCAATGTCTTTTGAGGTTAATCATCGGTCGTTTCGACTCGATTCTCGACCTCGTTCTTTCGAACCTTAAACACCCGATTTCAAACTTGTTATTATGTGATAGTAAACTACTTGAACGTCTAAAACTTCATAAAATCATGTGTTACGGAGTCCTCGATCTCCGTCACAATTTATCGGGTGGATTGGGTGGATCCAAAGGAAAACGTACAGGTCTCGGTAGCCCAAGTGTCGATTGTGAATGTTACTAGGACAGCTGCTACGGTGGCTGGTTCTGATTCTGATGATGAAGTGGCAGAGGCAAGAAGGATTATGGTAACTCGAGAAAGACTACATGGGAAAAGAAAGAGAACAGATGATGACAGCGAGTCAGATTATGAGGAAGAGGTACAACAGTTGATCCGGAGGTCAAGAAGGGAACGGATAGGTGCAGGATCGGGAGCCGGTGAGAGCTCTAGGGTGGTACGTTTCACTCCACCAGCACTATCCGGTATGACAATGGTTCCCTCATCACTACAGGTTACAAGGCCAAGCGCTACGGTTGTTCCCGTGGTGGCTACCTCATCTACATTTGGCCTCCCACCCACTACTTTCCAACTTTCGGCTCCTGAGATCGTTTCGTTGCCGCCTCCTACTGTTACTCCAACGGAGGTCGTGGCACAATTTATCGAGTCGACTGTTGTGGCCACTGCAGGGTTATCGGTGACGATACCACCTGCGGTTACGTCTATTTCAACTTCTGAGGTCCCGGTGACATCGGAAATCCCTCCTCAATACACTCAAGATATATCACATATGAGGTTCGATTTCGATGCAACCCTATCAGACTCTGAACGAATAGCAGCACTTGAACGGGTCGTGGCAGAGCAGTCAAGGATTAATCTTATCCAGACATAGGCTATTCAACGCCTAGTTGCAGAGAATCAGATGCAGTCGTCCCTGCTGGTAGAACATGAAAAAATCATAGATGCTTTCAAGGAGTTCTTGGCATCTCAGGGGGAGACGAGCTGTAAAGGCGATGAGTTGAGGACCAAGAGACGAAATGATATAGACGATGATCCCAATGCATCGAAAGGTGCAGGTGGTGAGTTGCCAAGAACTGATCAAGCTCTTGGAACTTCCACAACTCAGGGGAGTCGACAACTGCAGCTGGTGGTGATGATGTGGTGGTAGTAGAAGTAGAGGAGATGGATGATGGTTTGGTTGGTGATGATGATGTATTACCGAGTGAAGAGATAGAGAAGATTGGTGAAGAGATTGTGATTGATATAGAGATAGAAGCGGGAGAGATAGTTCAGGAAAATATTGAGCATGACATTCCAGATGTTGAGAAAGCAGATTTGAGTAAAGAGATGGCAAGTGATGAATCTGAATAGGAAGAGCAGCTTAGATGGAAAGAAGGCTATGCTCAGTGGTTCGTCAAAACGAAGAAACCAGCGGTTCCTACAATGTTTAAGAAGAGTTACAACATTAAAGGCTATGCTGAAGCGAAGAAAGGAATTATTTGCTGGATATATGATGAGCAGTTGAGGCTCTTCGTGATTAAAAGGTATGACGGTGTTCAGTACTTTAGAAGGATGTTGAGATCGTTGAATACACTGCCAGAAAGTGAAGTGAAAGACTTAGCCAGATTGGGGTTGATTAACCGAAGTGATGATAATATGGCTAGAGTTATTGGGAAAATTGTGTGGAAAGAGAGTATAAAAGAGAAGAAATTTGAGCTGTTGAAACCACAAAAGGGAAAACTTGTTGAAGACAAGGATAGAGGTTTAAGAGCTGATGGAAAGCCTTGGATGATTATGAAGTATAAACCGATCCGGTGTTTGAAAGAAGTACCGATGAAATTAATGCCCAAGGATGTGCTTAAAGACCTGAAGTGGTGGTATGTAGATTGTGAGACAGCTGAGGCAGTGATGGAAGACGAGGATGAACAAGAGGTGCTAAGAGTTTATGATCCGATGCACTTGGTAAACTTATCGCAAGCTGATTTGCAGGTGTTGAATGATAAGAAGATATTTTATATTCCTGCTTGGAAAGACGAAGCGAGGAAATAACAAAGAGTTGTCTCGGTTTGTGTTCGAGAAGGAGTGCATGCTTGAAGATAGAAGATTGAAGATTACTAGACACGTGTTTGAAGCTAAGGAGATGAAGCTACTGCCAAGGGGGAGTCTGTTGGTGCATGATGTCAGTAGTTTAGTGTCGAGTGTCTGTAATCGTGTTAGTTAGATTTGTGTTTGTGTGTAAGCGAAGTTTATAACAAGTTCGCTTCTATGGGCGAACTTGTTAGACAAGCGAACTTAGGGACAACTTCGCCTGAACATGCCAGGCGAAGTTGTCGTGTCTATATAAGCTGTTTTGTTTACGGCTTATTCATTAGAATCCCAGTTTGTTATTCGTGTATTCGAGTCAGAGAGTTTGTATTCAGTGATCATAGTATCACGTGTTTACGGTTGGAATACAGCGTGTGTTTGATTATCGTATCGTGTGTTAGCTCGTATTGTTTTCTATACTCGTAACGTCTTACGTAGGGATTCCGCACCTACGTAGAACGCGATATCTCGTGTAGATCCGGCTTGGAACCTACAATCAAGACGCAAGAAGGTGAACGGTACTTCTTGTAGAACGCGATATCTCGTGTAGAAGCGGGTTTGACTACAAAGGCACCTAAGATGCTTAAGAAAACTGATTATGTAGCGTGGAAAGATCGTTTTGAACAATATGTCAAGTACCAAGATGCTAAGATGTGGGTGTGCATACAAGATGGTTACATTCCACCTACTGCTGAGTATGAGGGTCGTGATCAGATCAAGAAATACAAAGAGATGGAAGAAGAAGAGAATAAAATGTATGTCATGCAGCAATTACAATGGCTCTTCCACAAGAGATTCTGCACACTTTCAGAAAGTATAAAACTGCCAGAGAGCTTTGGGAAGCGCTTGAAAACCGATTCGAGGGCAATGTGGGAATTCGTGCTTCGAAAATTAAACTTCTAAAAACCCAATTCTCGGTCTTCAAGTATCTGAAGAATGAATCACTTGATGATATCATCACTAGATATTATCATCTGATGACTGAACTCAGCAACTATTCAATTGTTTACAAAGAAGATGAGATTGTTGAAAAGCTTCATGATGCTCTCCCACCGAAATGGGAGATGTATACTGTGTTGATGAGAGAAGACAAAGACTTTGCTGACTATGACCTGGAGACAGCAGTTAACAAGCTAAGAACGTTTGAACTGAACATGGTACGAAAGGAGACACCTACCGATCAGGTTCAAGATCCGGGTATGTATGGTGCAAATGTTAACTCAGGATCAAGTTCGGTAACTGAATCATCTGCTTATTACTCTAAGGGAGAGTCAGGCACTAACTCAACACACGAAGGACATGTATCTCTCAACATGAACGGTGATGTGTGCTTTGTAGCTGGAGGATCAAATGTTTCTCAACCTCAAGCAACCAAGAGTAGTTTTACCCCAAGTGTTTCAAACAACAACTACTCGAAGATGCCCATGAGTGTTAAATATGCTGAACAACAGTTTGCTCTCTATGCATCTTTTATTGCTTCGTATGAGAATTACATTCAGGGTAAGATTGTTGATCCTGCAATTTTGGATGAAGTCTATGATCAGATCGATGCTGATGATCTGGAGGAGATGGATCTGCAGTGGCAGATGGCTATGATTGTGAGAAGAGTTAAGAGGTTCATGAAGAAGACTGGAAGGAAGTTTGTCGGTGAGAGGCCAGGGTTTGATAAGTCGAAGGTACGCTGTTACAACTGTCAGCAGAATGGCCACTTTGCAAAAGAGTGCAAATATGAACGTGTAGAACGCAGTCAAAACAGATCTATACAGCAGAGTGGTAGTGGTAATGACTATAGAGCCATGATTTCCAGACAGAACGAGGAGTACAACTGGAATCTGCATGTTGAAGAAGTATTTGAACAGGCCAATTTGGCAAACATCGAAACTGCAGATAGTGAGAAGGGAACTGGCGAAAATGAAGCTTACATGGCAGATGTGGCAGACCAGCTCTCCGAGGTAAGTACCGAACTCCCTTGTACTAAGTGTGAACATCTGTCTGGACAACTGACAATTATAACTGATCAGTTTGTTAGTTTGGATGCGCAATTTAAAACTTTAAAAGAAGATCATCATTTCACTAAAGCTAGAGAAAATAGTTACAAAGTAAAAATTAAAGCTAGTGAGAAGGATATTAAAAGTCTTAAAGCAAAGCTTGCTGAAAAAATTCAAGTGATTGATCTTAGCTATGAAGTTCTAGAAGAGAAAACCAAACTAATAGCTGAAAGGGAAAAACAGATAGCTGATCACCAGGTAAAAGTGGTGGAACTTAACAGGAAACTTGAGCAATTCAGAAATTCCTCCGCTATACTTGATCACCTCGTTAGTGATCAAGGTTCCCCAAAAAGGGGAGGAATTGGTTATCATGAAGTTCCACCACATTTCAATCATAATTACACTTATGATCCTAGTAATCAGAAATCTGTTGATGTTGACTATGGTCAGACAGTTTCGGTTAAAGTAACGATTAAAGAACCAGAAGTTAGTAAGCCTGTTGCAAGTGTTAAGATTTCTGCTCCGAGTCCTGTCTCATCTAACTCAGACAAGTCTTCTGAGTCGAGTGAGACAAAACAAGAGGAAGTGTTACCAAAAAGTGGAGAGAAAAATAAAACACCTGAAAAGAAATCTCCACTAAACCCGTATATCCCACCATATGTGAGACAAACGGGCAGTAATACAGCCTCAACATCTAAGACAACTTTTGAAAAGAAAGTTGAACACATGAGTTGTTTTAGATGTAATCAATTAGGACACCTTGTTGCTGATTGACCTCTGAAGCAGAAATTCAGAGGTGTGAGGACTTCAAAATCTGAGAAAAGAACTAACGGTAATCAATATAATGGAAAAAATGAAAACCCATCAAATTTCAGAAAATGGACTAATCCAGGTTTTCATAGAAATAGATCTCAGTTTTTCCCTGCTAACAACCAAACCTTAAGTAATAATTCTTTTAATTCACGAAGGTTTGGATGGCCTCATAGTCAATCCACAAGAAGGTATCCTGTTAGGACTCACAGAAATTATTATGATACTAACTTTGGACAGCCAAGGTACGGAATGTATCGACCCAAGACCAATCGGTCTTGGGTCCCCAGATTTTAATCATCTGCTTTAATCGTGCAGGAACAGTTGAACAGGGCTGCCAACAATCAATGGGTTGTGGATAGCGGCTGTTCCCGGCACATGACGGGTAACAAGAAATTGTTACACGACTTGAAACCTGTTCAAGGAGGAAGAGTGAGTTTCGCAGGAGGGAGCGGTGGAAGGATTACAGGAATAGGGACGGTGTCGAACGGAAAGATGACTTTGGAGAAAGTAAATTTTGTTGAAGAACTGAAGCACAATCTGCTGAGTGTTTCGCAGATCTGTGACAAAGAGTACACCGTACATTTTACAAAGAATGAGGCGATCGTGCTATATCCTGGTTTCAAGATACCAGAGAATTGGATTGTTATGAAGGCTCCAAGAGTGAAGAATACGTATATCATGGATATGAGGTCTACTGAGATGGCCACAGAAGAATCGTGTCTTCTGTCAAAAGCAACAGAATTGGAGTCCGAGTTGTGGCATAGGAGAATGGGGCACATTCATCTTCGGAAAATGAACTACCTTGTCAAAAATGAGCTTGTGCTGGGTGTTCCCTTGAAGAATTTCAACTTTGAAGACAAATGCTTATCATGCAAAAAGGGAAAGCAACACAAGAAATCCCATCACACCAAGAAGGTCAATTCAATTGTCAGTACCCTAGAATTACTTCACATGGATCTCTTCGGTCCCGTGAATGTAAATAGTCTAGGGGGAACATCGTATTGCTTGGTGATCACTGATGATTTCTCTCGATATTCCTGGGTATATTTCCTGAAGTCAAAGGATGAAACAGTGCAGATGGTAAAGAATTTGATTACCAAGGTTGAGAATATCATGGGGAAACGGGTTAAATTCATCAGGAGTGACAATGGAACTGAGTTCAAGAACTATGAGATGGAGATCTTCTGCTTACAGAAGGGGATAGAACACCAATACAGCGCACCGTATACTCAGCAACAAAATGGAGTGGCTGAGAGGAAGAACAGAACCTTAATTGAAGGAGCCAGAACCATGCTGGCTGATTCGAAACTTCCCGTGGTGTTCTGGACTGAAGCTGTTGCAACAGCCTGTTTTATCCTTAATAGAGTGTTAACTGTTAAAAGATTAAATAAAACCTGTTATGAACTTATGCATGGGAGAAAGCCCAACTTGAGTGGTCTTGAACCATTCGGGTCCCCGTGTTCGATATTAAAGACCAATTCTAAATTTGGTGAAGTAGCCGACGAAGGAATCTTAGTCGGATACGTTGTTGGAACTCCCAACAGGCGGGTCTTTAATACATCGACCAGCAAGGTTGAGGTGGTGTGTAACACTGATATCACAAGTTAAAATCACCAAAACCAAGCACGGGACCCGCTGGGGTTTTCGACTATGATAGACGTTTTAAATCTTTTAACATACCTTATTTGGATTGTGCAGAAGTTGAAGAAAGAATTGCAACGAAGATGATATGCGATGAGGAAGACACTTTGGTGCAACGACCAGAGTATGATGAATGTCAGCCTTCCTCGTCAAATGCTGTCAATACCCCTGCTGCCTCTACTGAAGAGGAATTCATCAATCCGTTTCACTCTCAACATCAATCACACATTGATGAGCTATCTTTGAACTTGGAAGATAATCTGAATGTTGGTTCGGTTCCGACTACGAGAATTCACAAAGATCATCCTTTGGAGAATGTGATAAGTGATCTGTCCGATGGTGTACAAACAAGAAAAAGCTTGAATGAGCACACCTGTGTTTACACAAGCATTAAAGAATCAGGCATAATCAACGAGTGCTTGTACACCTGCTTTATCAGCCAGATTGAACCAAAGAACTATCAAATGGCTCTTAAGGACAGCTCGTGGGTCGAAGCCATGCAAGAAGAGTTAGCTCAGTTTAAGAAAATGGAAGTACGGAACTTGGTTGCAAAATCAAAGAATGTGCATGCGATTGGCACAAAATGGGTCTTCAAATGCAAGAGAGATGAGAAAGGGATTGTTATCAGGAACAAGGCGAGGCTGGTTGTTAAAGGCTTTAATCAGCAAGAGGGGATTGATTACAATGAGGTGTTTGTTCCTGTGGCAAGATTGGAAGCCATTCGGCTGTTTTTGGCATTTGCTGCTCATAAGGAGATGAAGGTCTTTCAGTTGGATGTGAAGAGTGCGTTCCTAAATGGTAAAGTCGATGAGGTTGTGTACGTTGAGCAACCTCCGGGTTTTCCTGACCCTGACTTTCCCGATCACGTGTACAAGCTAAGTAAAGCGCTGTATGGACTACATCAGGCACCACGTGCCTGGTACTCAACGTTATCCGATTACTTGCTTGAGAATGAGTTTGAAAGAGGTAAGATTGATAGCACAATGTTCTTCAAGAGAAAAGGGAGCGACTTTCTACTGGTGCAAGTCTACGTGGACGACATTATCTTTGCTGCATCAAAGGTCGCCATGTGTCAGGAGTTTGAGACTGTCATGAAGAAGAGATTTGAAATGAGTGCTATGGGTGAACTAACTTTCTTTTTAGGATTGCAGGTTGATCAGAAGAAAGACGGGATGTTCATTCATCAGACGAAGTATGTCCATGATGTTCTCAAACGCTTCAAGATGGAGGACAGCACTCCATATGATACTCCAGTCTGCGTCAATCACAAATTGGGTGCTGATTCAGACAACGATGCAGACGTGGACCCAACCCAATATCGGGCTATTATAGGTTCTTTAATGTACTTAACTGCTTCTAGGCCTGATATAATGTTTGCTGTTTGTCTTTGTGCACGCTTTCAGGCAAACCCAAAAGAATCTCATTTGAAGGGTGCGAAGAGGATACTGCGATATCTCAAAGGCAAGCCGAAGCTGGGGTTGTGGTACTCGAGAGGAGGAGACTTGGAGCTAGTCGCTTACACAGATTCTGATTATGGAGGGTGCAATCAGAGTCGGAAGTCAACGACAAGTGGATGTCAGTTTCTTGGTGGTAGATTAGTGTCATGGCAATGCAAGAAGCAGACCTCAGTCGCCATTTCAACCTGTGAAGCAGAATACATGGCAGCATCCAACTGCTGCTCCCAGGTTCTTTGGATTCAACAACTGTTGCGAGATTATGGTCTGAATTTCTCACTTACTCCTATTTGCATTGATAACACTACTGCTATCTCAATAACTAACAATCCCGTAAAGCACAGTAAAACTAAACATATTGACATTCGTCATCATTTTATACGGGATTGTGCTGAGAAGAAACTGATTATGCTCGAAAAGGTTGACACGTTAGATAATTTCGCTGACTTGTTCACGAAAGCGTTTGACAAAACTAGATTTCAAAACCTTGTTGAGCTGAATGGGATGATCATTCCAGAGTAACCATGTCGTGTGTTTTTGTTTAAAAAAAATAAAAAAAAATAAAAAAAAAACGTCACTCTCGCTTAGAATTATGTTGGTTGCCTCAGTTTGAAGGACATTCTTCGGATATGTTTGGTCCTCATTTCTACTTGTAGAATATGAGGATAGCCATTAACCAGATGACTGAAAGTGAACGGGGCGGTTTATGATGTGTTTTCATTCTTTCGCTGAAAATTAGTCGATCATACTTAGTTAGAAGGACACATACTAGTATGTGGTCGGTCCAGCTGATCCATTGGATCTTCGGGATAGCCGTTTCCGTGAAGACTTTGATTTGGTCGGGGCGATTGAAGTTAAATTTTTTTTTTCCTTTTCGGGAAATGAAATTATTTTTCAAGTCTACTAGTTCGTAAGAAGTTTCTTTACTATGTTAACAGAAAATTGATCCAACCTTGGAAAGTGATAGATATACTAATTCTGTGTGCTTAACTAGTGAAGTTATTAGGCTTAAAAGACTTTAGAACAGTCATTGTATGTCATGGTAGCTTTTTATGGTGCGTAAAAGTAGAAGTGATACTAACTAAATCTACTCGATTTTATGTGGAAACTCCTTAAGAGTTGTGCATGTCTTCATACATATCTTTCCGAATGATAGGCAGAAAAGCGATTACCCAGTCATACACGAGCCCGTGAGTGTTCTGATTCCCGTGAAGATAGCGTGTCAAGACACTGCAGTGATCCAGATTCGGGACTTGCAGTTGTTTTCTACTTGAAGTTGTGTATATATTTGATTAAAAAAAATGTATTCTAGAGTTCATAATGTTAATGATTCTCAATCAAGACGCAAGAAGGTGAACGGGAAGCAGAGTCTAAGATCGAAGAGTAATTGTTACTTAATCAGACACTACGGGTCGAGGTCAATTCGGGGTGACTTGGGGAAAGCCAAATACGCTTTGAGAATAGATAGGAGGCATCATAATCTCTGAGTTGTTGCCCACTTAAGTTTTGAGCTTAATTGAACCTAACCCGTATCACAAAAACAATGAAAACCATTTTAAGTAGATTACCTGCTTACAACCTGTTTCTTTATGTCATAATACAGCTAAACACTGATCTGTGTGACAGTCACGTAATAAGTATGATTCCTGTTCGGATCTTTTCTAAAACATAGTAGTTCAGTGTCGAGTGTCTGTAATCGTGTTAGTTAGATTTGTGTTTGTATGTAAGCGAAGTTGATAACAAGTTCGCTTCTATGGGCGAACTTGTTAGACAAGCGAAGTTAGGGACAACTTCGCCTGAACATGCCAGGAGAAGTTGTCGTGTCTATATAAGCTGTTTTGTTTACGGCTTATTCATTAGATTTCCAGTTTATTCGTGTATTCGAGTCAGAGAGTTTGTATTCAGTGATCATAGTATCACGTGTTTACGGTTGGAATACAACGTGTGTTTGATTATCGTATCGTGTGTTAGCTCGTATTGTTTTCTATACTCGTAACGTCTTACGTAGGGATTCCGCACCTACGTAGAACGCGATATCTCGTGTAGATCCGGCTGGGAACCTACAATTGGTATCAGAGCTTTTGCTCGATTGTGTGGTTCGGGATTATCACGCGGGTGTAGAAATCGTTCCGTTCGACTATTCGCGGGACGAGTTTTCTGAGTTTTTGTGCTATACTCACCTCCTACAAGCATAAAAAACCCATAACACCTTCACAAACCTCGAAAAACCCAGAAATCTAATCTGCAGAAAGTTCGTGTTCATCAGGCGAAGTTGCCGTCACTGTTAGTAGGGTTTCGGCGAAGATATAAGGTTAAGCGAAGTTATCCACAACTTCGCCTACCTCTTCAAGTTCGCTTACCTCAAGCGAAGTTACCCACAACTTCGCCTACCTCCCAAGTTCGCTCAACTTAAGCGAAGTTATTCTCAACTTCGCCAATCCGGCTAATTTAAGAAAGTGAGCGAAGTTACAAATTCACGCGAAGTTAAGTCTTAAGCGAAGTTATCCACAACTTCGCCTACAGTGCTGTTTGAAAATAAAATTTTTGATTTTCGGATTTCTTTGAGTTTTGTGAAAGATGTCTTCGATAAACATTACCGAACTGGTAAAGATGGCAAGTGATGAATCTGAATGGGAAGAGCAGCCTAGATGGAAAGAAGGCTATGCTCAGTGGTTCGTCAAAACGAAGAAACCAGCGGTTCCTACAATGTTTAAGAAGAGTTACAACATTAAAGGCTATGCTGAAGCGAAGAAAGGAATTATTTGCTGGATATATGATGAGCAGTTGAGGCTCTTCGTGATTAAAAGGTATGACGGTGTTCAGTACTTTAGAAGGATGTTGAGATAGTTGAATACACTGCCAGAATGTGAAGTGAAAGACTTAGCCAGATTGGGGTTGATTAACCGAAGTGATGATAATATGGCTAGAGTTATTGGGAAAATTGTGTGGAAAGAGAGTATAAAAGAGAAGAAATTTGAGCTGTTGAAACCACAAAAGGGAAAAATTGTTGAAGACAAGGATAGAGGTTTAAGAGCTGATGGAAAGCCTTGGATGATTATGAAGTATAAACCGATCCGGTGTTTGAAAGAAGTACCGATGAAATTAATGCCCAAGGATGTGCTTAAAGACCTGAAGTGGTGGTATGTAGATTGTGAGACAGCTGAGGCAGTGATGGAAGACGAGGATGAACAAGAGGTGCTAAGAGTTTATGATCCGATGCACTTGGTAAACTTATCGCAAGCTGATTTGCAGATGTTGAATGATAAGAAGATATTTTATATTCCTGCTTGGAAAGACGAAGCGAGGAAATATCAAAGAGTTGTCTCGGTTTGTGTTCGAGAAGGAGTGCATGCTTGAAGATAGAAGATTGAAGATTACTAGACACGTGTTTGAAGCTAAAGAGATGAAGCTACTGCCAATGGGGAGTCTGTTGGTGCATGATGTCAGTAGTTCAGTGTCGAGTGTCTGTAATCGTGTTAGTTAGATTTGTGTTTGTATGTAAGCGAAGTTGATAACAAGTTCGCTTCTATGGGCGAACTTGTTAGACAAGCGAAGTTAGGGACAACTTCGCCTGAACATGCCAGACGAAGTTGTCGTGTCTATATAAGATGTTTTGTTTACGGCTTATTCATTAGATTTCCAGTTCATTCGTGTATTCGAGTCAGAGAGTTTGTATTCAGTGATCATAGTATCACGTGTTTACGGTTGGAAACCAACGTGTGTTTGATTATCGTATCGTGTGTTAGCTCGTATTGTTTTCTATACTCGTAACGTCTTACGTAGGGATTCCGCACCTACGTAGAACGCGATATCTCGTGTAGATCCGGCTGGGAATCTACAATTGGTATCAGAGCTTTTGCTCGATTGTGTGGTTTGGGATTATCACGCGGGTGTAGAAATCGTTCCGTTCGACTATTCGCGGGACGAGTTTTCTGAGTTTTTGTGCTATACTCACCTCCTACAAGCATAAACAACCCATAACACCTTCACAAACCTCGAAAAACCCAGAAATCTAATCTGCAGAAAGTTCGTGTTCATCAGGCGAAGTTGCCATCACTGTTAGTAGGGTTTCGGCGAAGATATAAGGTTAAGCGAAGTTATCCACAACTTCGCCTACCTCTTCAAGTTCGCTTACCTCAAGCGAAGTTACCCACAACTTCGCCTACCTCCCAAGTTCCTCAACTTAAGCGAAGTTATTCTCAACTTCGCCAATCCGGCGAATTTAAGAAAGTGAGCGAAGTTACAAATTCACGCGAAGTTAAGTCTTTAGCGAAGTTATCCACAACTTCGCCTACAGTGCTATTTGAAAATAAAATTTTTGATTTTCGGATTTCTTTGAGTTGTGTGAAAGATGTCTTCGATAAACATTACCGAACTGGTAAAGATGGAAGTAGAAGCGGGTTCGGCTACAAAGGCACCTAAGATGCTTAAGAAAACTGATTATGTAGCGTGGAAAGATCGTTTTGAACAATATGTCAAGTACCAAGATGCTAAGATGTGGGTGTGCATACAAGATGGTTACATTCCACCTACTGCTGAGTATGAGGGTCGTGATCAGATCAAGAAATACAAAGAGATGGAAGAAGAAGAGAAGAAAATGTATGAGGCCGAAAGCAAAGCTTATGCAGCAATTACAATGGCTCTTCCACAAGAGATTCTGCACACTTTCAGAAAGTATAAAACTGCCAGAGAGCTTTGGGAAGCGCTTGAAAACCGATTCGAGGGCAATGTGGGAATTCGTGCTTCAAAAATTAAACTTCTAAAAACCCAATTCTCGGTCTTCAAGTATCTGAAGAATGAATCACTTGATGATATCATCACTAGATATTATCATCTGATGACTGAACTCAGCAACTATTCAATTGTTTACAAAGAAGATGAGATTGTTGAAAAGCTTCTTGATGCTCTCCCACCGAAATGGGAGATGTATACTGTGTTGATGAGAGAAGACAAAGACTTTGCTGACTATGACCTGGAGACAGCAGTTAACAAGCTAAGAACGTTTGAACTGAACATGGTACGAAAGGAGACACCTACCGATCAGGTTCAAGATCCGGGTATGTATGGTGCAAAGGTTAACTCAGGATCAAGTTCGAAAACTGAATCATCTGCTTATTACTCTAAGGGAGAGTCAGGCGCTAACTCAACACACGAAGGACATGTATCTCTCAACATGAACGGTGATGTGTGCTTTGTAGCTGGAGGATCAAATGCTTCTCAACCTCAAGCAACCAAGAGTAGTTTTACCCCAAGTGTTTCAAACAACAACTACTCGAAGATGCCCATGAGTGTTAAATCTGTTGAACAGCAGTTTGCTCTCTATGCATCTTTTATTGCTTCGTATGAGAATTACATTCAGGGTAAGATTGTTGATCCTGCAATTTTGGATGAAGACTATGATCAGATCGATGCTGATGATCTGGAGGAGATGGATCTGCAGTGGCAGATGGCTATGATTGTGAGAAGAGTTAAGAGGTTCATGAAGAAGACTGGCAGGAAGTTTGTCGGTGAGAGGCCAGGGTTTGATAAGTCGAAGGTACGCTGTTACAACTGTCAGCAGAATGGCCACTTTGCAAAAGAGTGCAAAAATGAACGTGTAGAACGCAGTCAAAACAGATCTACACAGCAGAGTGGTAGTGGAAATGACTATAGAGCCATGATTTCCAGACAGAACGAGGAGTACAACTGGAATCTGCATGTTGAAGAAGTATTTGAACAGGCCAATTTGGCAAACATCGAAACTGCAGATAGTGAGAAGGGAACTGGCGAAAATGAAGCTTACTTGGCAGATGTGGCAGACCAGCTCTCCGAGGTAAGTACCGAACTCCCTTGTACTAAGTGTGAACATCTGTCTGGACAACTGACAACTATAACTGATCAGTTTGTTAGTTTGGATGCGCAATTTAAAACTTTAAAAGAAGATCATCATTTCACTAAAGCTAGAGAAAATAGTTACAAAGTAAAAATTAAAGCTAGTGAGAAGGATATTAAAAGTCTTAAAGCAAAGCTTGCTGAAAAAATTCAAGTGATTGATCTTAGCTATGAAGTTCTAGAAGAGAAAACCAAACTAATAGCTGAAAGGGAAAAACAGATAGCTGATCACCAGGTAAAAGTGGTGGAACTTAACAGGAAACTTGAGCAATTCAGAAATTCCTCCGCTATACTTGATCACCTCGTTAGTGATCAAGGTTCCCCAAAAAGGGGAGGAATTGGTTATCATGAAGTTCCACCACCTTTCAATCATAATTACACTTATGATCCTAGTAATCAGAAATCTGTTGATGTTGACTATGGTCAGACAGTTCCGGTTAAAGTAACGATTAAAGAACCAGAAGTTAGTAAGCCTGTTGCAAGTGTTAAGATTTCTGCTCCGAGTCCTGTCTCATCTAACTCAGACAAGTCTTCTGAGTCGAGTGAGACAAAACAAGAGGAAGTGTTACCAAAAAGTGGAGAGAAAATTAAAACACCTGAAAAGAAGTCTCCACTAAACCCGTATGTCCCACCATATGTGAGACAAACGGGCAGTAATACAGCCTCAACATCTAAGACAACTTTTGATAAGAAAGTTGGACACAGGAGTTGTTTTATATGTAATCAATTAGGACACCTTGTTGCTGATTGCCCTCTGAAGCAGAAATTCAGAGGTGTGAGGACTTCAAAATCTGAGAAAAGAACTAACGTTAATCAATATAATGGTAAAAATGAAAACCCATCAAAATTCAGAAAATGGACTAATCCAGGTTTTCAAAGAAATAGATCTCAGTTTTTCACTGCTAACAACCAAACCTTAAGTAATAATTCTTTTAATTCACGAAGGTTTGGATGGCCTCATAGTCAATCCACAAGAAGGTATCCTGTTAAGACTCACAGAAATTATTATGATACTAACTTTGGACAGCCAAGGTACGGAATGTATCGACCCAAGACCAATCGGTCTTGGGTTCCCAGATTTTAATCATCTGCTTTAATCGTGCAGGAACAGTTGAACAGGGCTGCCAACAATCAATGGGTTGTGGATAGCGGCTGTTCCCGGCACATGACGGGTAACAAGAAATTGTTACACGACTTGAAACCTGTTCAAGGAGGAAGAGTGAGTTTCGCAGGAGAGAGCGGTGGAAGGATTACAGGAATAGGGACGGTGTCGAATGGAAAGATGACTTTGGAGAAAGTAAATTTTGTTGAAGAACTGAAGCACAATCTGCTGAGTGTTTCGCAGATCTGTGACAAAGAGTACACCGTACATTTTACAAAGAATGAGGCGATCGTGCTATATCCTGGTTTCAAGATACCAGAGAATTGGATTGTTATGAAGGCTCCAAGAGTGAAGAATACGTATATCATGGATATGAGGTCTACTGAGATGGCCACAGAAGAATCGTGTAATCTGTCAAAAGCAACAGAATCGGAGTCCGAGTTGTGGCATAGGAGAATGGGGCACATTCATTTTCGGAAAATGAACTACCTTGTCAAAAATGAGCTTGTGCTGGGTGTTCCCTTGAAGAATTTCAACTTTGAAGACAAATGCTTATCATGCAAAAAGGGAAAGCAACACAAGAAATCCTAACACACCAAGAAGGTCAATTCAATTGTCAGTACCCTAGAATTACTTCACATGGATCTCTTCGGTCCCGTGAATGTAAAAAGTCTAGGGGGAACATCGTATTGCATTGGTGATCACTGATGATTTCTCTCGATATTCCTGGGTATATTTCCTGAAGTCAAAGGATGAAACAGTGCAGATGGTAAAGAATTTGATTACCAAGGTTGAGAATATCATGGGGAAACGGGTTAAATTCATCAGGAGTGACAATGGAACTGAGTTCAAGAACTATGAGATGGAGATCTTCTGCTTACAGAAGGGGATAGAACACCAATACAGCGCACCGTATACTCCGCAACAAAATGGAGTGGCTGAGAGGAAGAACAGAACCTTAATTGAAGGAGCAAGAACCATGCTGGCTGATTCGAAACTTCCCGTGGTGTTCTGGACTGAAGCTGTTGCAATAGCCTGTTATATCCTTAATAGAGTGTTAACTGTTAAAAGATTAAATAAAACCTGTTATGAACTTATGCATGGGAGAAAGCCCAACTTGAGTGGTCTTGAACCATTCGGGTCCCCGTGTTCGATATTAAAGACCAATTCTAAATTTGGTGAAGTAGCCGACGAAGGAATCTTACTCGGATACGTTGTTGGAACTCCCAACAGGCGGGTCTTTAATACATCGACCAGCAAGGTTGAGGTGGTGTGTAACACTGATATCACAAGTTACAAATCACCAAAACCAAGCACGGGACCCGCTGGGGTTTTCGACTATGATAGACTTTTTAAATCTTTTAACATACCTTATTTGGATTGTGCAGAAGTTGAAGAAATAATTGCAACGAAGATGATATGCGATGAGGAAGACACTTTGGTGCAACGACCAGAGTATGATGAATGTCAGCCTTCCTCGTCAAATGCTGTCAATACCCCTGCTGCCTCTACTGAAGAGGAATTCATCAATCCGTTTCACTCTCAACATCAATCACCCATTGATGAGCTATCTTCGAACTTGGAAGATAATCTGAATGTCGGTTCGGTTCCGACTACAAGAATTCACAAAGATCATCCTTTGGAGAATGTGATAGGTGATCTGTCCGATGGTGTACAAACAAGAAAAAGCTTGAATGAGCACACCTGTGTTTACACAAGCATTAAAGAATCAGGCATAATCAACGAGTGCTTGTACACCTGCTTTATCAGCCAGATTGAACCAAAGAACTATCAAATGGCTCTTAAGGACAGCTCGTGGGTCGAAGCAATGCAAGAAGAGTTAGCTCAGTTTAAGAAAATGGAAGTATGGAATTTGGTTGAAAAACCGAAGAATGTGCATGCGATAGGCTCGAAATGGGTCTTCAAATGTAAGAGAGATGAGAAAGGGATTGTTATCAGGAACAAAGCGAGGCTGGTTGTTAAAGGCTTTAATCAACAAGAGGGGATTGATTACAATGAGGTGTTTGCTCCTGTGGCAAGATTGGAAGCCATTCGGCTGTTTTTGGCATTTGCTGCTCATAAGGAGATGAAGGTTTTTCAGTTATATGTGAAGAGTGCGTTCCTAAATGGTAAAGTCGATGAGGTTGTGTACGTTGAGCAACCTCCGAGTTTTCCTGACCCTGACTTTCCCGATCACGTGTACAAGCTAAGTAAAGCGCTGTATGGACTACATCAGGCACCTCGTGCCTGGTATTCAACCTTATCAGATTACTTGCTTGAGAATGAGTTTGAAAGAGGTAAGATTGATAGCACATTGTTCTTCAAGAGAAAAGGGAGCTACTTTCTACTGGTGCAAGTCTACGTGTACGACATTATCTTTGCTGCATCAAAGGTCGCCATGTGTCAGGAGTTTGAGGCCGTCATGAAGAAGAGATTTGAAATGAGTGCTATGGGTGAACTAACTTTCTTTTTAGGATTGCAGGTTGATCAGAAGAAAGACGGGATGTTCATTCATCAGACGAAGTATGTCCATGATGTTCTCAAACGCTTCAAGATGGAGGACAGCACTCCATATGATACTCCAGTCTGCGTCAATCACAAATTGGGTGCTGATTCAGACAACGATGCAGACGTGGACCCAACCCAATATCGGGCTATTATAGGTTCTTTAATGTACTTAACTGCTTCTAGGCCTGATATAATGTTTGCTGTTTGTCTTTGTGCACGCTTTCAGGTAAACCCAAAAGAATCTCATTTGAAGGGTGCGAAGAGGATACTGCGATATCTCAAAGGCAAGCCGAAGCTGGGGTTGTGGTACTCGAGAGGAGGAGACTTGGAGCTAGTCGCTTACACAGATTCTGATTATGGAGGGTGCAATCAGAGTCGGAAGTCTACAACTGGTGGATGTCAGTTTCTTGGTGGCAGACTAGTGTTGTGGCAATGCAAGAAGCAGACCTCAGTCGCAATTTCAACCTGTGAAGCAGAATACATGGCAGCATCCAACTGCTGCTCCCAGGTTCTTTGGATTCAACAACAGTTGCGCGATTATGGTCTGAATTTCTCACTTACTCCTATTTGCATTGATAACACTGCTGCTATCTCAGTAACTAACAATCCCGTAAAGCACAGTAAAACTAAACATATTGACATTCGTCATCATTTTATACGGGATTGTGCTGAGAAGAAACTGATTGTGCTCGAAAAGGTTGACACGTTAGATAATTTCGCTGACTTGTTCACGAAAGCGTTTGACAAAACTAGATTTCAAAACCTTGTTGAGCTGAATGGGATGATCATTCCAGAGTAACAATGTCGTGTGTTTTTGTTTAAAAAAAAATAAAAAATAAAAAATAAAAAAATAAAAAATAAAAAATAAAAAAACGTCACTATCGCTTAGAATTATGTCGGTTGCCTCAGTTTGAAGGACATATCTTCGGATATGTTTGGTCCTCATTTCTACTTGTAGAATATGAGGATAGCCATTAACCAGATGACTGAAAGTGAACGGGGCGGTTTATGATGTGTTTTCATTCTTTCGCTGAAAATTAGTCGATCATACTTAGTTAGAAGGACACATACTAGTATGTGGTCGGTCCAGCTGATCCATTGGATCTTCGGGATAGCCGTTTCCCTGAAGACTTTGATTTGGTCGGGGCGATTGAAGTTAAATTTTTTTTTCCTTTTCGGGAAATGAAATTATTTTTCAAGTCTACTACTTCGTAAGAAGTTTCTTTACTATGTTAACAGAAAATTGATCCAACCTTGGAAAGTGATAGATATACTAATTCTGTGTGCTTAACTAGTGAAGTTATTAGGCTTAAAAGACTTTAGAACAGTCATTGTATGTCATGGTAGCTTTTTATGGTGCGTAAAAGTAGAAGTGATACTAACTAAATCTACTCGATTTTATGTGGAAACTCCTTAAGAGTTGTGCATGTCTTCATACATATCTTTCCGAATGATAGGCAGAAAAGCGATTACCCAGTCATACACGAGCCCGTGAGTGTTCTGATTCCCGTGAAGATAGCGTGTCGTGACACTGCAGTGATCCAGATTCGGGACTTGCAGTTGTTTTCTACTTGAAGTTGTGTATATATTTGATTAAAAAAATGTATTCTAGAGTTCATAATGTTAATGATTCTCAATCAAGACGCAAGAAGGTGAAAGGGAAGCAGAGTCTAAGATCGAAGAGTAATTGTTACTTAATCAGACACTACGGGTCGAGGTCAATTCGGGGTGACTTGGGGAAAGCCAAATACGCTTTGAGAATAGATAGGAGGCATCATAATCTCTGAGTTGTTGCCCACTTAAGTTTTGAGCTTAATTGAACCTAACCCGTATCACAGAAACAATGAAAACCATTTTAAGTAGATTACCTGCTTACAACCTGTTTCTTTATGTCATAATACAGCTAAACACGGATCTGTGTGACAGTCACGTAATAAGTATGATTCCTGTTCGGATCTTTTCTAAAACATGGTAGTCCCTGTCGAGACTGAAATTTGATCCCGTGTACTTTAATTTTTCAAATTTTTGTTACTTTTGTAATTGTTTGATTTTATACCTGGTTACTTGGTCTTGATCGTATCATTTAACGCTTTAAAGGAAGTTTTTAAAACTTTATTGAAAATTGTTCAAAGTATAGGGGTTTGTTTTGTAAATACCGGCGAACTTGTTCATAACTTCGCCTGGAATAGGCGAAGTTATCGATAACTTCGCCTGTACTAACTTTGACCCTATATAAAGAAGTTTTTAGGTCAAACAGTTTCATTATTTCAAAACCAGCGAACTTATCCTCTCCGAGACCTAGGCGAACTTATCGAGCATAACTCATCGATCATCTGTGTTTTTCTTACTTCGATTCTAATCAAATTCAAGGTGTGTAGGGTTCAATTATCATATTATCAATGTCTTTTGAGGTTAATCATCGGTCGTTTCGACTCGATTCTCGACCTCGTTCTTTCGAACCTTAAACACCCGATTTCAAACTTGTTATTACGTGATAGTAAACTACTTGAACGTCTAAAACTTCATAAAATCATGTGTTACGGAGTCCTCGATCTCCAACATCATCATCTACACGTCGTTCGATTATCCTAACTGTTGCCGATTCGAATTCGGCGAAGTTACAGGTTAGGCGAAGTTATCCGTAACTTCGCCTGAGGTCTAACTTCGCCTGATTATAGATTTTGAAACAGTTTATGAGGCGATGTTGTGGTTAGGCGAAGTTATCATTAACTTCGCCTGGACCATTTTACTTAACAGTTATCAGACGAAGTTCAAGTTGAAGCGAAGTTGTTTCCCAACTTCGCCCCACCTTTAACTTCGCCTATACAGAATAGATCACAACTTCACTCATGGTAACAGGCGAACTTGTGACTTGCTTTGACGTTTATCTAAATTAACCTGTTTGTTGCAGATATGGCTGCTGTTGCTGGAGCAGGTGGTGCAGGCGGTGATGACGGAGGTGATAACCAGAGACAGTTCTTTTCGGGTCACAACATGTATATAACATTAGACCCGGAGGCGAGCGGAGTTGATGATTTCCTCGAAATCATCACATTTCTTTTACGCTCGAGGATATTCCACGCGATTACAACAACTCTGCCGATATCCTTGCCCAACATTGAAGATTTTTGGCAGACCGTGGAATATGATTGTAGAGTCGAACCCCCGGTGATGCGCGCAACAGTCAACAATCAGATTGTTCAGTTCTCTTCTGAACAAATCCGGGCGGCTTTACTGTTTGGAAATGAGACAAGGGATGACCCGACAGAGTTTGTAGCTCCTTTCCGTGATGGAGCGTTTTTGAGGATGGGATACTCTGGTCCCTTGGGGGATACGCAGAGAAGGAAAGGATTTTTGCTTGGCCAGTGGCGCTTTCTCATGCATGTCATCATTGTATGCATGTTAGGGAGAAAGGCGGGCACTGATGGCATGGGTGCGACCATGCAGTCGGCAATGACTGCTCTGACTTACAACAAGCGATACAGCTTTAGTCAGATGGTCTTCTATGAGATTGATCGTCAGAGAAGAGCGATGGCGCGTGAGCGATTTATCATGTATCCAAGATTTCTTCAAATGATCTTGAATCATGTTGCTCCAACGCTTCCTCAGCGCCGTCCGATCCGATACGTTAAGAGTGTGAATAAACGGATCTTCGCCCAATGTAGATCCTCCAGTGCTAGGAGCAAACCTGAGCTCCGTCCTCGACATACTCCACTTTTTGGGTACTTGATCAACCCGGGGTATGTGCCTGCTCGTGGGGACGAGTTTAGGGACCCGGCACCACAACAGGCAGGAGCACCTCAAGTTATACCTGCTGCACCTGTTGTGTCACCGGAGGAGACCGTGGACCTTGATGCAGAATTTGGTGGTCAAGGCTTCTTTGATATGGATCGGGTGGATCCAGAGGAAAACGTACAGGTCTCGGTAGCCCAAGTGTCGATTGTGAATGTTACTAGGACAGCTGCTACGGTGGCTGGTTCTGATTCTGATGATGAAGTGGCAGAGGCAAGAAGGATTATGGTAACTCGAGAAAGACTACATGGGAAAAGAAAGAGAACAGATGATGACAGCGAGTCAGATTATGAGGAAGAGGTACAGCAGTTGATCCGGAGGTCAAGAAGGGAACGGATAAGTGCAGGATCGGGAGCCGGTGAGAGCTCTAGGGTGGTACGTTTCACTCCACCAGCACTATCCGGTATGACAATGGTTCCCTCATCACTACAGGTTACAAGGCCAAGCGCTACGGTTGTTCCCGTGGTGGCTACCTCATCTACATTTGGCCTCCCACCCACTACTTTCCAACTTTCGGCTCCTGAGATC
The DNA here is from genome assembly GCF_021521415.1 of Bidens hawaiensis. Taxonomy (NCBI): domain Eukaryota; kingdom Viridiplantae; phylum Streptophyta; class Magnoliopsida; order Asterales; family Asteraceae; genus Bidens; species Bidens hawaiensis. The sequence continues at coordinate 46,647 of NW_027491482.1, forward strand.
GTTTCGTTGCCGCCTCCGACTGTTACTCCAACGGAGGTCGTGGCACAATTTATCGAGTCGACTGTTGTGGCCACTGCAGGGTTATCGGTGACGATACCACCTGCGGTTACGTCTATTTCTATTTCTGAGGTCCCGGTGACATCGGAAATCCCTCCTCAGTACACTCAAGATATATCACATATGAGGTTCGATTTCGATGCAACCCTATCAGACTCTGAACGAATAGCAGCACTTGAACGGGTCGTGGCAGAGCAGTCAAGGATTAATCTTATCCAGACCCAGGCTATTCAACGCCTAGTTGCAGAGAATCAGATGCAGTCGTCCCTGCTGGTAGAACATGGAAAAATCATAGATGCTTTCAAGGAGTTCTTGGCATCTCAGGGGGAGACGAGCTGTAAAGGCGATGAGTTGAGGACCAAGAGACGAAATGATAGAGACGATGATCCCAATGCATCGAAAGGTGCAGGTGGTGAGTTGCCAAGAACTGATCAAGCTCTTGGAACTTCCACAACTCAGGGGGAGTCGACAACTGCAGCTGGTGGTGATGATGTGGTGGTAGTAGAAGTAGAGGATATGGATGATGGTTTGGTTGGTGATGATGATGTACTACCGAGTGATGAGATAGAGAAGATTGGAGAAGAGATTGTGATTGATACAGAGATAGAAGAGGGAGAGATAGTTCAGGAAAATATTGAGCATGACATCCAGATGTTGAGAAAGCAGATTTGAGTAAAGAGATGGCAAGTGATGAATCTGAATGGGAAGAGCAGCCTAGATGGAAAGAAGGCTATGCTCAGTGGTTCGTCAAAACGAAGAAACCAGCGGTTCCTACAATGTTTAAGAAGAGTTACAACATTAAAGGCTATGCTGAAGCGAAGAAAGGAATTATTTGCTGGATATATGATGAGCAGTTGAGGCTCTTCGTGATTAAAAGGTATGACGGTGTTCAGTACTTTAGAAGGATGTTGAGATCGTTGAATACACTGCCAGAATGTGAAGTGAAAGACTTAGCCAGGTTGGGGTTGATTAACCGAAGTGATGATAATATGGCTAGAGTTATTGGGAAAATTGTGTGGAAAGAGAGTATAAAAGAGAAGAAATTTGAGCTGTTGAAACCACAAAAGGGAAAACTTGTTGAAGAAAAGGATAGAGGTTTAAGAGCTGATGGAAAGCCTTGGATGATTATGAAGTATAAACCGATCCGGTGTTTGAAAGAAGTACCGATGAAATTAATGCCCAAGGATGTGCTTAAAGACCTGAAGTGGTGGTATGTAGATTGTGAGACAGCTGAGGCAGTGATGGAAGACGAGGATGAACAAGAGGTGCTAAGAGTTTATGATCCGATGCACTTGGTAAACTTATCGCAAGCTGATTTGCAGGTGTTGAATGATAAGAAGATATTTTATATTCCTGCTTGGAAAGACGAAGCGAGGAAATTTCAAAGAGTTGTCTCGGTTTATGTTCGAGAAGGAGTGCATGCTTGAAGATAGAAGATTGAAGATTACTAGACACATGTTTGAAGCTAAAGAGATGAAGCTACTGCCAAGGGGGAGTCTGTTGGTGCATGATGTCAGTAGTTCAGTGTCGAGTGTCTGTAATCGTGTTAGTTAGATTTGTGTTTGTATGTAAGCGAAGTTGATAACAAGTTCGCTTCTATGGGCGAACTTGTTAGACAAGAGAAGTTAGGAACAACTTCGCCTGAACATGCCAGACGAAGTTGTCGTGTCTATATAAGCTGTTTTGTTTACGGCTTATTCATTAGATTTCCAGTTTATTCGTGTATTCGAGTCAGAGAGTTTGTATTCAGTGATCATAGTATCATGTGTTTACGGTTGGAATACAACGTGTGTTTGATTATCGTATCGTGTGTTAGCTCGTATTGTTTTCTATACTCGTAACGTCTTACGTAGGGATTCCGCACCTACGTAGAACGCGATATCTCGTGTAGATCCGGCTGGGAACCACAACACCAAACTTCAACACTTGTCGGCACACCTTTCGATATTCACCATCTTGGCATCGAGATCTTAACAATACACCTTCTTGGTCGGTACGTTGGTGGAATGTGGCACGAACTTTGAGAAAACAATTGGCACGAAAAATGAGGAATCGGGCATGCTTTTCGAGGTGGTTCGAATATGTGATTGTCGGGATTTAGAGAGAAGCTAGAGAGAGAGTTGAGAACTGGATTTGAGGTGTGAGTTATGAAGACCCGGAACTTGCTATTTATAAGAAAAAATTCGTGTTCCATCGCGGTACGCGATGGGCTTCAGGGCACCCGTCGCCTACCGCGACTTAGCCCTGGTGAGTCAACCAATAGGCCTGCCACGTGTCGCGACGTGGCAGACGGTGTGCCACGTGTTGACACGTGGCGGACAACGTGTTATGTGTGGCAACGTGTCGGGACACGTGGCGGAAGGGTTGCCACGTGGCAGTCTTGTGCCAGAGGTGTCAGGACACGTCATCGCGATACGCGATGACGTTGGCCTTTGGTGATCGCGTATCACCGTTGACCATTTCTAGAATGTTTTGACTAAACCCGTCGCGGTACGCGATGGGCTAGTCTTTGTCCTTGTCGCGTATCACGATAGGACAGAGAAATAGAATTTTCACTTTTTACCTTGGAGTTTGAAATTTGTCAATATTGATCCTTATACTTTGAAAACTTGACATTTTTAGCTCGAAATTATCGTGATGTTACATTAAGTTCTAAGGAAGGAGGAGGTATCTCAACGGAAGGTCGGTCTCTCGGATCGTCTCGCACGATCTCAACAGCTGACTCTGAATCTAGGGGTGGTGACACGGTGTCATCCATCAATGGTTGAGTGGTCATGGCAACCATCTTGACCTCTAAAATCTCCCTACCGAGAATCTGTGGGTCCAAGGTAGGTCCTCCACAGATGTCAGGGAAAAACTCTTGCACATGCGATACGATGGTGTCAACGAAATACAGGGAGTCGTCCGCCAAATTGGGGTGCTTGAGTGATTGTCTTACATAAAATGTGACGTTATCATCCCCAACTCTCAGAATCAGTTTGCCCTCACGGACGTCTATCAACGCTTGTGCGGTGGCAAGGAATGGTCGGCCTAAAATGAGCGTGATACTATCATCCTCATTCATATCTAGAATGACAAAGTTCACCGGGAAGATGAACTTATCGATACGAACAAGCATGTTCTCGACCACCCCTCGCGGGTATTTCACAGAACGATCAGCAAGCTGGATACTCATTCGGGTTGCCCTCGGTTCGCCAAGACCCAACTTACTGAACATAGAATACGACATAATATTGAAGCTGGCCCCAAGGTCGGCCAATGCATGTCGAAACGTATCGTCACCTAAGATGCAGGGAATCGTGAAACTCCTAGGATCGGCTATCTTATCAGGAAACTTGCTCTGCAACACTGCAGAGCACCCAGCACTCAACAGAATAGAAGAAACCTCAACTAGTTTCTCCTTATTGGAAAGAATGTCTTTGGGGAATTTGGCATATTTGGGCATCTGAGTGAGCGCCTCAAGGAAAGGAATGTTCAGGTGAAGCTGTTTGAGAAGTTTAAGGAACTTGGAGCTTTAATCCTCGTCTCTGTCCGATCGGAGTCTCCCAGGATAAGGCAGTTTGGGTTTGTAGACTCTCAGAGGTGGGTGTGATGATGATGAAGGTATATCGGCCGGCTTCATACTCACTGGAATAGTCTACTGGTGTGCCTCGGCCGGATGAGGCTCCATCTGGATCTCCTCGTCCACCTGCTCCTCATCATCGACCACAGGTGTGACAACTCTCGAAGGATCAGCCTCTCTTTCTCTTCTCGCACCGCTCCTAGTAGTCATTGCTTTGGCGAACCCTCTTGGATATTTTTCGGTATTACTCGGTAGTGAACCTGGTGCTTTCTCGGATAACTGGCTGGCAATCTCTCCGACGTGACGCTCAAGATTAGCTAGAGATGTCGCTTGGTTCTTCAGCATAGCATCATGTTCCGCAAATTTCGCCTCATTTGTCACTCTGTTCCTCTCATCTCGCTTCAGCAGCTCAGTCATCATCTCCTCCAGTGAGGCTTTCTTCTCCTCTCGCCCCACTTGTTCCGAACTCTCCTGACCTGAACTCCCCTGCCCGAATAGATTCTCTCGACGCTGGTTTTGGTATTGGGCTTGGTAGCCACTGGCTTGTCCCCCTCGATAGTTATTCTGATTTCTCCAGACAGTGTTCCCGCCGAAGGCGGGGTTTTGATACCTCAAGGCCTTGTTGACGAAGTCAAATTCTTCCTGATTTCTACCATGTTTTACAAGACAGACAATGGTGTCGTGACCTCCTCGGCAAACCTCACACTCCACGACGCTCTTAACGGTAAGATCTCTAATGAGTTTGTTCAAAGCATCAATCTGCGCCTGCATGCTAGTGTTCGAATCGACTTGAAGTACTTCTCTCGATGACGTGGAAGAATTTCTGCCCCCGTGCCCCTCGTAGCTCGCTGCTAGATCATCAAAAAGGACGACTTACTCATCGGGATCTTTATTCTTTAGGAGGTTCCCGTTAGCATTTTGGTTCAACATCTCTCTCACATGCTGTGTGGCTCCATTATAGAATTTCTCGATGAGCATCCACTTATCTAAACCATGATGAGGACAACTAAGAAGAAGGTCCTTGAGTCTTTCCCAAACTTCCCCGAATAACTCGTCGGACCTCATGCAGAAGGAACAAATCTCCTCACGGAGTCTAGCAGATTTAGATGGCGGAAAGAATTTGGTCATGAATTTCTCTTGAAGGCCCGCCCAAGTGGTGATGGATCCAGCAGGTAGTGACTTTAGCCATTTGTAGGCTTTGCCGGCAAGTGAGAATGGAAAAAGACGGAGATAGATGGCTTCATCGTTCATGTTGCCGATATTGAAAGTTTCGCATATTTGAACAAACATGTCGATGTGGTTTGAAGGATCTTCCCTCTCTAGCCCTTGGAATTGGAGTGCGCTTTTGACAAGTTGCATGACGTGGGTAGGAATGGACCAGTTGCCAGCGGCGGCACCGTCCGGTAAGGTAATGCTAGAATGAGGATTCGGTGTCGGCCTACCATAATCAGCTACTACTCTCCTAGGCGGTGGGTCAGCCATGTTCCTATCCCTAGAAGAAGCGAAAGAAACCGAAGAAGAAGAAGAAGAAGAAGAAGAAGAAGAAGAAGAAAAAGAAGAATAAGAAGAAGAATCAGAACCTGTCGGTGAAACAGAACGCTCTCTCTCGGGCTGGACTTTCTCGGTATCGTCAGACGTTTCAAGCTTCGGCGGTCCTTGTGAGCGGGTATGACGCATACGACTAAAAAGAAAAACTAAAATTAACTAGGCTAAAATTAATCTAAAGACAAATAAAAACAAATAAGCAAGTAAAAAAGAAAACAGGTAAGTCCCCAAACTCGGGTCGTTCTCTAATCGCCTCAAACCGTGTCCCCGGCAGCAGCGCCAAAAACTTGACGTGCGAAAATATATATAAATAGTAAACATGAATCGCAACTAAGCTTTAAAAAACCAATCAACCTATCCTAGTTCACACAAACGGCAAGTGTACCGGTCGCGTATAGTAAAGATGAGGAAAGTCCGGATATCGAACCCAAAGACACGTGAGAATGACTTGGATTATAAACCCTAATCCAGGTCCTACCTAATAATATTTAATTGATTTTATTATATTTTATTTTATACTAATTTAATTAACTTACTTAACTTAACGAAACTAACGAGAAAACTTAACAAGACTTAACGGCACTAACGAAACTCTCAAATATGATGAAGGGGAACCACCTATGTAAGGTATCTTAACGACTATCAACAACGCTCGGGTGACAACGAACACACAAAACCGGCTTCTAAAGATAATCTAACTAGACAATGATAAGGAAAATAGGTCCCCACGGTCAATTTTACTAAAGACCCCTAAAAACGTCTAGATGAAAAATAAAGCACGATTGATTTTCTAAGTACCCAATTGATTTATTACTTGGCCCGTATCAAAATCACAAACTCCTCTAAGGCCAATATTCCTAACAAACCTAGGAAATAAGGGGTAATTCAATATTAAAGATCAAATAACTTGGCTTACAAATTAAACTAATCAACGGCTAGAAAACCAAACGTGGTCTCGCAATGGCTAACTAAATCAACTAGACCAAAGAGATAAACTAACTCCTAATGTCTTGGTCCAACTAAAAGAAGATGAACTATTGAGATAAATAACTCTAACCAATCAAACCCTATGGTGACGTCTACCACAAACAACTAAAAACACCAAGTAATTAGTCTAACATGCAATCTTAAACCAAACACGAAACTAATTCATGTAAAGATAAAATTGCACAGGGTTTAATTAATATAATATTGAACAACTCAATAACATTCATAGAATAAAATCATAATAATATGAACTTGACAATAGAAAATCAATTATATGTTCGTTACTCAACCCAAAACAAACGTCAACACATCGTCAATCAACCAAACCTAGGTAATTCTAACAAGTTTAGCTACTCATAATAATCATAATAATAACCAAGTCAAAATTAGTAACTTAAATCATCATGGCAACGTTTGAATCTGAAACAATAATTAATAACAAAATATAATACCTACTCTCTTTTTCTTTCTAGAAGTTGTCATCTCCAATCAAGAGGTAATAATAATAATATTGGTTTGGACTCCTGTCTGCTTTAAAACAAAACTCCTCAGCTACACAATTTCTTGTATTTATAATAATATTCTATGTTATGTGGCTGCCCCCTCCCCTCCGAAAAATCCCTCCAATTGTGATGACAACTCTTTATTTATGTATCACAAAAACTAGGTTTTTCTCCTTCTGGTTGTACGTGTTTGCATGTTTGACATTGTTTGCTTGTACAACATACTATATTGGTGCTCGTGGGGGAGCTTGTATCGCGGCCCTCCCGTTTTCTTGCTCAGTAGTGTAAATTTTATACATGATGTGAATTTACCGGTTTTCGTCCGAAGATATTGAGATCGGGCATCCCGGTTTTGTGAGAATTTTTACACGTATTGAATCTGCCCACCTGGGTGTTTTCATCACAACTTCGCCAATGTTGATAGTTGTCATTTGAAATGCAACTTAATGTCAATAATTATGACCATTGAGTACTCATGTAAGCTTGCATACTAGTGTACTACCCCCGCTATTAAACAACCAACCAAATGAAAACAAGGTTTAAAGAAGCCATGATTTGAATTATTCATTAGTGATAGAACAAAAGGCCACTAACCCGTTTTAGCAAAAAGATCAAAATGAGATTGATGTGAGCACGATAAGAATTTATATGCAATTTTGAGTGAAGCAATATCATGTTAGTTGGTTAAACAAAAACCAATAGCGCCAAGGGGTAGAAGAGATACTAGCTTCGACATTTATGATGATGCTACGGTAAGCCCGAGTTACGATCGGTATCGCCCCAGCGCTCTAAAACTTTAATTCTTGCTTTCTTCACCTTCTTATCCATTTTTATGCCATAAGCGACGACAGATAATCCCGTTCTTGTAGCGTGTTTTAAGGTAATTTAGTGCGAGTTCACACACATTTAATGTCTTTTGGGCATACAAAAGATGTTTAGATCAAAGCTCTCCAACACGACCTTTTTCGCCCAAAAAGTTACTTTGAGCATGAAATCAATTCATTACGCTAAGTTGCTAAGTTCAGTTCAGTTATATAGATACCCTTACAAATTTGACTTATAATTGAAAAATACACATAATTAATTAAGTAGTAAACACAATACACGTAAACTATACCACTAAAACAATCATGTAATTTACTAATTTAATGTCACAACTTTATTAACACCAAACTAACTAGTGTGAACGTAAATATGTTTGAAATCAGTTGTTTTTTTTTTTTTCTTTCTTTAAAAAAAAAAGAAAGATGTGTATTTATCATTTTATGATTAAAAAATCGATTTCACTTTCAAATTGAAAACAAAATCGGAATTCCGATTAGGGTTTAGGAAGATGGAGGACAATAATAATAATCGGTGGCGCAAAACTAATCCCGGGAGAAAGGCCGTTTGGACGTCTAAACCTGAAGCCGGAGATGCGGTTAACGACAAGATCCTGTCTGCGTTTCATAATGTAAACTCGTTGTTTCCTTTAGAGAGGATAATCATTCAGTTTTGGCGACCGGTGAAAACCACAGGCGGCACGAGGCTCCTCTCATGTGCTGGTAACCCTTATGCGGTTTCACTTGCCAACCGTCGTCTCTGCAAATACAGGTCATTTTGTTCCAAGTATTACTATGCTATTGATGATATGTTTACCCGGGACCCTATGATCATCCGCGCTGCTCCGCCATCTGCCGCCTTCCTCACCGGCTTCCCAGAGGTGGTTATGGATCTTCGGGTTCACCGAGGGACTCCGCTCGTGGATCTTGCTTTGGAATGTCAATTAACTTGTTTCATCATGCTGCCTGTGTTTTATCAAACCTCCTCCTGTGCTGGTGTCATTGAAGTTTCCACAGCACTTCCATCTCGGCTTGCTTTAATATTCACGTCAACTAAAGGTACCAATACATCATCATCTTAAGCTTAGTATACGATTTCAGTTATTAAAAGACCATCGAATGTAGTTTTTAAAAGATTGAGTTTTGCAATTCAAAAAGGGGTAGCTTGTTGCTCGCTTGCCTTATGTTTCGATGTAATCACTACCTTGTTTTTATGTCATATTTATTGATATAAAAAGTATGTATTGTTTGCCTGCAGAAGGTGGATTTCACTACGCGTCTTCCAGATGCATCACTGCAGCCATATAAGGTAAACAAATATGAAGGTTTCTTGACCTGTTAGAGTAGCTAGGATGATTTCTAGTTTCAAAAATTTATACATTTTCTTTAAACAGGAGCCTGTAACCGCTGATTTGCAACTTTCACTCTCCGAAATTAGAAAGGCTTTACAAGAGACTTCTTTTCAGTCACACGCCGTAACTCTTTGTCAAGTTTGGATGCCTTTTGTGAATTATTGTCCTGGGACGACAGATACACAAAAGTTATTAAGGAAATTGGATGCAGGTATTTCAAATGTCACCGACGACGATCCCGTTAAGCTTTTCTATGATGATCTTGATGTGCTTCCTTTCACAATGAGGGAGGGGCTCGTTGGGAGGACACTTGTAACCCCGCGACCACACCTGTGTAGAAACATTCATAAGTTGAGTGATAATAACGGGGTGTTGGCTCTACTCTCCGCCAATGCCAAATGCGCTTCATTTGTGATTTGTTTAAGGAGCTCTCACACTCGGGAACTTGAATACGTGTTTGAGTTCTTTTGGCCCCAAAAACATAACCATTTTGCCTTGATTGAGAAACTGTTATTGACTTTAAAGGAGCATTTGCCAAGTTTCAAGCATGATTCCGGGGCACAACTTGGTGCTGAGTTAACCGTTGTGGATGTTGATGATTCTTCCTCAGGGAGTGGGAGTGGGGGTACATGTGTCAAGATTTTCCCAAGAAACAAGTTTTCAGAACCGATGGGTGTGAAGAGAAAATTCGCAGATTGTGAGGTCGATGGAGGCGGCAACGACGACGATGATGATGATGATGATGATGATCTAGTCATCCTTGCATTTTATAAAGTTGATCACAGGCTCTTCTTCACGCCGAGCTCACCACCTACTTTTAAAAGTTTTATGAAGAAAGTTCACCAGGAGTTTGAACTGAATCCCGCCGGGACCTACAAGATGGAGTTTCAAGTACTTCCCGGAGAATGGTATAGTCTAACAAATGACAGGTCCCTAAAGAGATGCGTTTCTTCATATCAGACATCAAAGGACGTTGATCACATTAAATTGTGTGTGCGGGAGGCGGATAAGTAGTAGTTACTTTTCATTTGTGTTGAAGAAAAAACTTTAAATCCTCTTTATGTTTTAATATTGTTTCTAAGACTAGTGTTTTGATGGTGGCATTTGGCCTTAAATATGAATGCACACTCTCTCTTTAGGTTTTATTTCTCATCGGTTTGGTGCTCTTGTTGATATTATCTATTTAACAATAGTCAGAATGATTATTTCTCAGTTCCAATACAGACTCCAATGATCAATCAAAACACACATGGTTCTAGAATTTTCAATGTTTTTAACTATATCCATAAACTCACTTTAAATTACTTTAGACCAACCACCAAAAACATAATAGATCTAACACATCTCGATTAATCGTTAACTCATTAAAACATATCCCTTTAACCTCATTCAAAACAGCCTCGAAAGTCACTCGAACATGACATTCAACTACTTTAAACGTCAACACACGCTTTAACCCAATTCAAGGCCTTTTAACTTCTTGTACGAGTTCAGCCCCAAAACAGTTAAAGAGAGGGGTTACTAACTCACCTAAAGTGTTTACTAATCACCACTTTTGGGTTGACCAGCCTCGGTAACGCCTTGGCGGTCCTCAATCACACCTTGGACCTTGGTACTGTTTCTGCCCTGTGAACCCAAATGTGTGTGACTTTAGGAACTGTTTGATCATCCACACGGCCCTAAAAAATACCCGTCGTACGCACCATTAAGAAGACTCAAAGGTAGTCTTTCTGTTACAAAGTTTAAGGTCATTCGGTTGAATTATATATTTTTAAATTTTGGTGGTAGTGTGGTACATGGACTTTCTCTTAATATAAAGCAATGTGTTTTTACATCTGCGCAGGAAGATGCATTTTATATCTAGGGACATGGTGGAGTTTTGAGAGCTGAAGCCAAGTCTTTCATTGGTATCATCAACATGTTACATTTGATTATAGAATTAGTAATACTCTACACTTCAGTCCAGTTCCTATAAACTGTAATTTTTATCTAAACTAGTGTGATTTGATTATTAAAATAATAATCAACTGTTTTATCTATACTTATGTGTTAATATTATATCTAAACTCTAATTTTTACACCCAAACTAATGTGCTTACTTATTATTATTTTTCTTTTTTATCTAAACTCATGCTTCAGCATCTATTGTATTTGGGTCCGTTGATACCTGATACGTGATTTTAAAATTTGCTGTGAAAACGCTGTTAACAGGTCAAACTGGAGATTTGACCAAATCTGATAGTGCGGTTGATGGGATATTTGGGCTTTGTCAGCAGGGGTTATTGGTCATTTCACAACCTTTGTCACAAGGGGTGGCATTGGATGCGTTCCCGGGCCAAACATGGTGTATACTCCGCTTATTCCGTCACGGTAATTGAATTGACCATTATGCCTCTCAAAGACACGGGTGTAAACGAGCCGAGCCGAGCCCGAGCTTGGCTCGTTGAACTTACAAGAGCTTGAGCTTGGATTGTTTTGAGTTTTATTTCAAAAGCTTGGGATTGTCTTTATTTCATATGTATGAATATTTAATTATAACATTTCTATATAACATAATGAATCCTATTTAGTTGCTTTTTATCATAGTTTTACATATAATATAAATTATTATATAAATATATGTAATATGTACTTAAATATATTAAACCAAATTTATAAAACTAATAGGCAAGCTCGGCTCGTTTATTCTTTTTTTAAAGTTCATATACATTTATAAGTATCTTATTTATATATATGACATATGTGTGCTATTTAGTTTTTTCATCATATCTTTAAATATAATGATAATTATTAACATATATATTTAATATATTGAATTAAACTTGTATAAAATTATAAATTTATAGACTCGTTTACGCTTGCGAGCCAGTTGAGCAGGATAAGTTAAGCTCAAGCTTGGGCCCGTTAAGCTCGCGATCATTTAAGCTCGGCTCGATTCAAGCTTTTAGCGAGCCGATCTTGAGTGGCTAATGAGTGGGCTTGGCTCATTTACACCACTAGAGACACCTAAACTCCAAGAATCTTGAGTGAGGCATTCTACACATTCGTCTTTATCTTTACATTATCAGCATTATTGTGTTTAATGCTATGAATGGATCCCATTTGTCAAGCTTTGACCTTCGACTTTATAATGCTACTGCCCACGGTTTGACCATTATGCCCCTCGTTAACATTATGTTCAAGGCCACATTACAACTTAAATCGGTCAACAGTCAAATGTTATCCATTGACCCGTCAATGTTTGACACGTCAGGCAACCGAGGAGCAACCATAATCGATTACGGAACTACACTTGATAACCTGGCAAAAAGAGGCTTATGACCCTTTTGTAGATGTCAAGGGAAAAATTGTCAAATTACTTTTCACTTCCAAATAACAAGAATTTTGAGAAAACAGGTTTCTCATTTAAATGAACTTTTATTGTTTTTTAATTTTAATTTTGCTTATGATCATTGCAGACCTTGTTTCAAAAGACAAAACTGTTGTATATGATCTGGGTGGCCAACGGATTGGTTGGGCGAACTAGGACTGTTAGTTATCTTCATTTGATAGACATAACTGTTGTTACTTTGTTTCTTGATTTAAACTGGCTCCATGGGTTTCCTGTTACAATTATCAGTAATTGTATCTAAATAAAATGAATTAGGATTAATTAAAAAACAGACTTAAAGTAACTTAAACTTTTTGTGATTTTAATGTTTTCTGTATGCAAATATTATTTAAGATTTGTGCTACTATGCTATCATTAAATAAACAGGCTGGGCTACAGTTATATTTGCTACCGAGCTTGTAGCGGTCAATGGTAAAGGAACAGGTGCAGAAATGGCCAGTGACAGTGAGCTGTGATATAATTTTTTTTGAGAATTATTGTTTGCGTTTCCTTATTCTTGCTTTAGCTCTATATAATTTTCTTTTCATCCCATTTTACACCTAGCTAGACCAATTAAGTAATGTAGTTCGTAGACTATTTGGTTCATATTACCGAGTAAAGCCTACAAGAAGGTGGCCAAGAAAGTTGCAGCCAAGCAGATTACAATGGAAAATGGCACGAAACATAGTGAGGTTGTTTAATCCACCTAGTTGTAGTTATTTTTGTTAGGAAACATGAAGACTAAATGTGTCCGCGAGCAATGTGTACGTTTTATGCAAGTAAATATCGGTTTCCCGGTAACATTGTCATTATGTGTCTTGCGGTTGAAGGAGGTAGATGATTTAATATCTATCAGTATTAACATAATTACATAATACAAGCAAAACCAATGTTCAGTGGAAGAACGAGTTCCATCAAGGTTTAGGACTTGGAACCGATCACGGGTCACTCTAGGCCCGTTTTGCACTTCTTGCCTAACATCTAGCGCGGTGCCATAATGGTTGTTTTCGAAACGTTGAGTGTCGAGTGTTGTAGGAACGTTTAGTTTCAAATTCATATATATCCAAATTAACGAACACGGCATGTTAAAAAAGGATTTGATTGGAATTAGTTTCAAGTTTATATGATTTTTTTTATTTATTTGTTATTATGTCACGTGCTAATGTTATATCAACACCAAACCAAATTCGATGTATTTTAGATAGTTATTGAAAATAAAAAGTATCGGTCACTGATGTTAAAAGTTATGCGATCATAACTTAAAAAGGTTGATAATTATGTGAATTTCATTAATTTATATCTTCATAAATTTTATGCTTTTGGATTAATTCGATATACGTTATACCATGAGCCCATGACTGAGTTTTTATTTTCACTTGAATGTACGAATGGGCATATAGATTTTCATAAGGACATGACATTTCTGTCGGTGAGTTTTTTTTTCTTTAAAACACATGTGATGGTTTATGTTAGCTTAAACCTTCAGTGTTGATTTTTTAGCATCAACTAATATTGCCTTTAAATAATGCCTTTAAATAGATTATCAAGGTTCACTTATTTTGATATGATAATATGCTCTGTCTTATAGATTGATTGTGGTTTGTAGGGCTTTGATCTAATGTGATTTGTTCGGCGTTGTGCACGTTTTATAATCGCCCTGCTTTGACACGCTGATATAAAGGTAAACTATCTAGCAACCATCTTTATAAACTTTATGACATACATGTATGTGTATACGCATATATGTACATTTATATTCATACATGGTGAATTGATAAACATAAACAGCTATTAACAAGACTAAATAACTATGATAGCATAACATGGAATTGTAAAAGTTTGTTTAGTTGGTTGTGCTCAATAACCGAGTTCAAATCGGGTGGTTTCGGCTCAGTTCCGTTATTCAATTACGGTTAAAAACGACAACAGGTCATCATCATCATCATCGTACTCAGTAAACCCTACGCCCTGCTTGAGGTGCGCGCATATTATGTATATATGTGTAAACCCTCGGGTGGGCAAAAGTGAAATTGCACTAATTTTGACGTTATTTTACTAATCTCGTGAAAATAACGTTAAAAGTGGCGGAAGGTTAATCAGGCATCATGTGGTGGCGTTGATAGCCGAAAGACGAGGGTACATGCACCAATCAGCCGGTATCCCGATGATTGAGTGCTATGTGCTTTATGCCCAAGGCTTGATGCAAAACTACTATCGAGCCGGGGGTCTCACCGGAAGCAGCCTCATTATCCCTATGGGGTAGAGGTAAGGCTGTCTACATCTTACCCTCCTCAAATCCTACCATAGCTTTGCTACTGGTGGGATATACTGAGTACGATGATGATGATGATGAAACGACAACAGGTCAATTCATATAATTTGAGACTCATCAGTTTAAATTGTGTTCATTGTTGACTAATAAAAGTCAAACCGTCAACTTTGCAAAAAAAATGTGTTCATGTTTTACAATTGAAAGTCAAAACGGTATAGAATGCTTATTTGATTATTGTAGATGACGTAATAAAATGTCAAATGAGTATAAAAAAAAAGTCAACTTGTATTGTCTTTAGTTGCAGATTCAAGTTAACAAAACATGAGTACTATCGAGGAATATGATGCTTCGATGGGTGCTTATTGAATCAACTAATAAGATAAAATAACTAGAAATGACATAATAATAAATTTTGTTGCGATTTCCATAAAAAACATTTTGGTCGAAAGCATTTCCAATTTGTAATGCACAGACAGAAACAATCCTACATATTAAAAAGTTCATTTTCAAAAAGTGTGACTTTCAAAAGTCAACAACATATTAAATCTCTATTTCTTTTGGTTTGTTATGCTTCAAAATTCTAGCACATATTTTCAAATGTCACTTGAATTTAAACAGATGCATTAAATTAATCATACCAAAACCGCATATATTGAAATTGAATTCAAACATGGAAGAAAATTATACACATTAATATCATAACCATATATATCACTAAATTACACATTTTTAAAATATGCTAATTTACGGGATGAGTAAGTTATCAGTAACGCTTAGTTTGCAACACAAACTGATGCGTATACAATGCGTAGTGGCTGGGGGTCAGTATGAACTCTTTTGTAATATTACTTCATCTTTTAGTTCTCTTTTGATTTTATGTTTAGTGTATTTGTTTTAACGTACATTATGCCGAATTTAGAGCAAAGACATTCGCTTGACAGGATGCGGTTATGCGGGTCCATATTAGAATTGTTGGGGCTGGTGCAGCCATTGTTGCTAGGCTTCTGCTGTACTCACGGCAGATCGGGTGTTTGTGGGCTAAAGGCGGCATGATAATATCTGAGCTTAGAAGACTATCGGGTGCGAGCATCCAAATCTTGTGCAGGTACATATTTACATGTCAATAACCGTCAATATTTGATTTTTCATAGAAGTTTAATTTTGTTTGTGGGTAATTGGTGTTTGCCCGTAACAAGTTATATCTATCCTTATAACCTTCATATATGTTATTTTTACATTTTACACAGGAACATAAAAGAAAGTCATCTCTACGTATACAACTTTGCAGATACCTGCCAGGCGTTTGATAAAGTGTGTGAGTGTTAAACACATAAACTGTCTCCATTGTTCAACATATACTGTGACATTTTTTTTATTTTTCTACTTTCTCAGCATATTATAGTGACACTTGTGTGGGTTCAATTACATGCAGGCTTGAAAAGAGGGCAGATGGGGTTGTTTGTGTATTAGGGTTGTTCATCGAATCGAATAACGAATTTTCAAGTTAATCGAATCGAACAATTCGAATAATTTATTTTTTTTGCTAGTATTTGTATTTGATTTGTATTCGTTTAAAAGTTGGATTATTCGATTTGTATTCGTATTCGTATTACATGCCATATTCGAAATTCGATTCTATTCGTATTTGAAACTCGAATTCGAATAAATTTGAATTGATTCAAGTTCACATATGTCAAAAACTTCAAAAATCATAATCATCAATGTAAAACACATAAATATAAGTTTAAAGTAACTACAATACCATATGAAAATAAGTTCAAAATTACGTATTAGCAAAATTAAGAAATATTAGTATGGGTTATTGGGATTTATTATTATGTTTTGACATTTATTATTTAAGGACTTGACCCAAATTAATAAATTAAATATATATTAATATATTATATCATTTGAATTCGAATTTCGAATCGAATCGAATAAAAAATCATGAATTCGTATTCGATTACCATACTCGAATACGAATCGAATTGAACTCGAATATTTTGAAATCGAATTCGAATCTTCATATTCAAATTCGAATCGAGTCGAATTTCGAATGTTTCGAATTCGAATCAAATTTTGAACACCCCTATAATGTGTATACATAATGATTTTAGGTGTTTTAGGCTTTTAGCACCCTATCGTGGGCTCGGTACCGTATGTTTAAAATGGTTGCATGGGCCCATATCCAAAAATGCCCCACCTTCTTTGCGATCTAGCTTATTCACCGGTTGGACCTTTTGAATCGCCTCTTTTTATCACTGATATAAATGTTGCAATTGAGTCGAAATCAATACCGAGGTAAAAAATAATTTTTGGTTGTTGGGTCCATCTTTTTATTTTATTTTATTATTAATATTATTTTTTGGAAACTAATTTTACAAACTACATAGGATCACCAAGAAGCCACCAAGTCTAAAAAATGCATTAAAAAAAGAGACACAGGATCACCGATACCAAAAGTTAATTGGAGGAAATTGGAACCATATACTATTATTCGACTAGGACTCCGTCCAACGCAACTAATGTGACACCTGCCCGAATCCGACCCGACCCAGGTACCCGTTTTTGAATCCGATTCTTTTTATGATTTAAAATTTAATTAAAATCTTTATAAATGTTAACATTTAATAAATCATATATATATGTATATATTTTTATATTACTTAATGTTTCCTTCCCGCCGTCCCGCCTCTTTCTCTCTTTTGTCGCCGTCCCGCCCCTCTGCTTAACCCTTAAGCCTTGAACCCCTTTTCTCTTAACTCGTTGTTTGTCCTTTGTTTCTTCCCGCCTAAGGATGTCTGCGCAGTTCCACGCGCCGGACTCCTTACAAGGAAACCTGCGTGAAGACCAACTGTCCCTGCGACACGCGAGGCGAACTGTTTCCGCGGCGCGCTAAGGATTATAGTTCTTCCCGCGACGCGCTAAGAAATATAGTTCTTCCCGCGGCGCGCTAAGGAATATAGTTCTCCCCACGGCGCGCTATGGATATAGTTCTTCCCGCGACTCGCTAAGGATTATAGTTCTTCTCGCGACGCGCTAAGAAATATGGTTCTTCCCGCGGCGCGCTAAGGATGTAGTTCTTCCCGCGGCGCGCTAAGGATTGTAGTTCTTCCCGCGGCGCGCTAAGGATTGTTCTCTGTCTGCCTTCGCGCTCGCGCACTCAAGCCTTCTGTGTCTGTCTTCGCCCTCGCGCGCGCTCGAGCCTTCTCGCGCTAAACCCTTAAGTCTTTTCCCCAGTTTTAGCCAGCCTGTATGCTTTTGAGATATCTTATCTTTTGTATGAGCACTGTAGGTCAGTTCTGACATCTGTCCGAAAAGCCACTTTCGGCGCAGCATGCGCACCAATCCTATTGGTTGACAGAAAAAGTGACTGACATAATCTTTTGAAATCTTCTTTTGCATGTCTTGTACAGTACTTTATCTGACCCTTCCATGCTTTGAACAGTAACCTGTCAACTTTTCCCCATCCCCTGCTGCAGCCTGCCATATCTTTTGCTTTTGTTTTCTTTTGCTTTTGCTTTTTGATATCTTTTGCTTGATTTGATAAGATCTTTTCCCCTTTTCAAGGGATGTGCTCCCTTGGGTTTTCCTATAAATTAAAGCTATTTTCTTGATAATTAAACACTACACACACTACACTTAAACTATCCCCAAATCTCTCTCCCTTTTGCTCTCTGCCAAAGATCCTCAGCCGCCTTCAACTCCTCTCCTTGCCTCCATTTTCTCTCCTGTTCTGCCCAGAATTTCGGTAATAATAATAATAATAATAATAATAATAATAATAATAATAATAATAATAATAATAATAATTTGTTTAAGTAATAAAAATCGATATATATTACATAGATTCAAGTCATAAAAACCAAACATTAAACCATTAATCTCTTATTTATAGGTTAACTTGTGCCTGTTTAAAAAGTTGGTTCTTGCTTTATCTTTCATCGCACCGTTTACAAGTGAGTAATTTCGTACCTAATCCCTTTTTATTTTTAATGTTTTGGGATGTTCATGTGTTCGTACAAACTTGAGTCTTAAAACTTGTTTATGAACTTTCGTCGCGCAAAACCCCATGTGTTATGGACGTTTACTTGGCTGTTTATTTGTATGTGTGAATCATTAACCGCTTTGTTCGGCCTATTCCGAAGTTTTCATGGATCCATTAGATGAACACGGGAGACCTATCGTTTACGGTTTTCTTGTTTTTCTTTACACATGCACAGATGATTACTTGTTTTTGTGCTCAATTGGGAGCACGGATTGAACTATGAGCTATGATCTATTTAGGCTTGATCACAATCTGATTACACCCTTGTTAAACACCAGATATACACGTGTTGCGCGCAGTGTTTGATATTATCTATTTGTATCTATTAAACTTGATTTCTCACCGACACGCAAGTGTTGACGTTTTATTTTAACACATGTTCAGGTTTGCTGTAGCTGCTTTTGGAACTCAAGGACACGTAGGATGTTTTCTTTTCTTTGGACCTAGTTTAAAATGTAACAAGACAAATTTATGTTATTTGAATATTTTGAGTTATGATATGATTGATTTATGTTATCTTATAATTTGTGTTCTGCGCGTGCGCGATGAAAATGTATTTATTAAATATTGACACCCAAATAGTGTCGCGAGTAATGAAACAATACGTGGCGCCCCGATGTATAATCCGCCATCGGTCGGGGTGTTACAACTAAAAACCTATCCATTTCAATTAGAAGACTCTAAATGTTAAAAAATATAATAAATGTAACAAACTAATATATACGTATTAAATCAAAACAAAACTATGTTGGGAACCAAAACTATGTAACAAACTGAATGCTCATATAATGAATTGGTCAAATTCTAACTTGACGAACACATAATTATATGGTATGAGTATTTGGTCAAACTTCATATCTGGTTCATTTGTTAAAATTTATTGAAATTAATCAGTATCGTTACTTTGATTATTATGTTATGACTTTCTTTTCTTTCACTTTTTTTATAGGCTTCACAAACAACCAAAAGCGATGCTCATCTGATGATCGGTCAAACCCTAACTGAGTGGTGTTACGTTGGATGCCGTTATGTAAAAGCCATCACCATCGAACATTTCATTTTTAGGCACCCTTATCATTCAAAATACGTAAGTAAAAATATATTTATGTTTGAGATCTGAATACTTTTCACCAACTTAATTTTCTTTATAATTTATTGATTTGTATTATTAGACATTTGCAAACGGTGTAAAGAACAATGAGATAACTGCAAGAAGCGTATATGGGTTGGAATTATCAAAAACATTAGTAGCATTTGCTCTCTCATTTGGAAAAAAAAAGTAAAACCCTTACTTTGAATTTGCAATTGTAAAACAAAAATTCAATAACAAAAACTGGTTTTTTACGTTTTTATAGGTTTGGTTCAGTTTTCGGTACATGAAATACCGAAACCTTTTATATTTTTTAATATCTTGATTTCAGGAATTCTAGCTTTGATTCCGAGACGTGTCGAGTTGACCCGTAACGTAATTTTTTATGCTCATATGGCTTCTCTTCTTGCTTGGGATGTTGATCGTTGGTTCCCTAGCTCAAGTAATTATCTTTATATCCTTATACAAAGTTTGGTTTTTGGGTTACAAAAAGCGTTCGGTTTTCGATTTTCACAACGAGTTTGGTTCATAAACTTAATAACAAAAA
Source organism: Bidens hawaiensis (assembly GCF_021521415.1). NCBI lineage: Eukaryota > Viridiplantae > Streptophyta > Magnoliopsida > Asterales > Asteraceae > Bidens > Bidens hawaiensis. The sequence goes on from NW_027491482.1 coordinate 66,801, forward strand.
CTTTTTTTTGGTTTTTTAAGGTTTGGTTCAGTTTTCCAATTTCGGGTACATGAACTACCGAAAAAAATCGGAAACTCGGTTGTTAGAAAAACCACAAACTATCTGTTACTCAATAAAAATGGATTTATATAATTTTAAATATTCTGATTTCATGAACTCTAGCTTTGATTCTGAGACGTTTCGAGTTGACTCGTTAAGCGATGTTTAGTACTTTTTATGCTCATATGGCTTCTTCTCATGCTTGGGATGTTGATCGTTGGTTCCCTTGCTCAAATAATTATCTTTATATGTTTATATAAAGTTTGGTTTTTGGGTTACTAAAATTGTTCGGTTTCGATTTTCACAATGAGTTTGGTTTGGTTTTTTCACTCTTTTAATAAATTTATAAAACAAAATTTTAATAACAAAAACTGGTATTTTACAGTTTTTAAAGGTTTGGTTCAGTTCAAATTAAAGGTATGACCCTTATAATACTTCAAACTTTATTTATATATTCGGTTTTCTTAAAATAGCTTTACAACTGATATATCTTTCTCAATCAAAATCTGCCTTTTTTGTTTTGTTACACTCATTATATAATCAATAAATATATTTTTAGACTGAAGTTTTGTTTAGACGTCTTATTTGTATTCTCTCTATCGAAACTGAACCGGAAACTCGGATGTTTGAAAAAACATAAACTATTTGTTATTAAATAAAAAAGGGATTTATTTTTTTAAATATTTTGATTTCAGGTATTCTATCTTTGATCCCGAGATGTTTCAAGTTGACCCGTAATGCAATTTTTGGTATTTTCATGCTCATATGACTTCTCCTCTTGCTTGGCATGCTGATCGGTGGTTCCCTTGCTCAAGTAATTATCTTTATATGTTTATACAAAGTTTGGTTTTTGGGTTACTAAAACCGTTCGGTTTTCAATTTTCACCAGTTTAGTTCGGTTTCAATTTTTTTAGTCTTTTATTAAACTCAATAACATAAACTGGTTTTTTCGGTTTTTAAAGGTTTGGCTCAGTTTTCCATTTTTCGGTACATGAAATAGCGAAACCGAACTGGAAACTCGAAAAGTTGCTTTAAAACACATATTTGAAATTCAAAATTACCATTAATCTCATTTGTCTTTTCATAAATTCGAAATTGAATTGACCACACATATAAAACCTCAAATGAGTTAACTGTTTCAGGTTTCCAACTCCTATAAATTTTACTTTTTGGTCAACTATTTATGTTGGCATGCACATATCTATTATTCAAACCTTTTCTAAACTTTACACCAAATAAGTAAAAAAGTGGAAACCCTAAAAACTTCACAAGTTCTTCATATATGCGGTCATCCTTCAAATAACTTCAATTTATTCTTTCAAAATCTGCTTTTCTCTTTTGTTACAATCAATAAGGTTTTAACTTATATAGGGGGATCTGACCTTACATTTTTTTACTAGGACTTCACTTTTTCTAACCTTACATGTTTAACAATAGAGATTCAACTTCATGCTTTTTATGCATACTTAAAATGCATTTTTGCTTAACTTTTCAACATTTACTCATTCTCCATCATATTTCTACAAACCCTCTTCTCATTCCCTCGTGTTCACTGAGTTCTTCATATTATTCTCTCTTCATATTTTGTTTTCCTTTTTATGTTTCAACATAGTTAATACATTTTTAAACATTTATTGATAAACATCTATATTTCTATATAGCTTGTCTGCACTCGGTAGCATCACCTCCCTAAAGGATCTGGACTTGTCTCGGCGTGATTATACAGTCATGAAAGCAAGCGCGTTAGAGGACGGTCATGAATGCAACTTTCAATACGACTGCAATGAAGTATCTATGTTGGTTTCAAAAGTTCTTCATTAAATGAAATCGGTACAACTGATCTTTAAAATGAATGTGGAAAAGAAAAGTTTATTTTGCTAATTGTCAAGACAAGTTTGAATGGTTTGGTTTTATGTTTTGATGTTTTATGTTGAAACATCTTTTGACTTTGCTGTGTTGATGTTCATAGTATGGTTTAAACACTTATATGTTAATGTATTTGTTGTTTTAGTTTTAACTAGAAATCTCTATTTCTTAATGTAGCTCTTATATGTTAATGTATTTGCTAATGTGTTTTTTCTTTTCTTGATGCATTTGCTTACATATTCACCTTCAAATAAAACAAACAATTGAATTTTTTATAACAAAGGTAAAATGATTGTAAACATAGTATTATTACACATCTTTGACAAATCTTCTTATTAGTGACTTTATTTATGATTTATTTTTTGTCTTATCATAAATCCTTAATAAAGTATAATATCAAATTTAATGTGTTATGTTATATTTGTATATTTTTGCATTTTCTTTTTTTTTACTCGTGTATCACACGGGCATTTAGCCTAGTATGTCATAAAAGAAAGTCATCTCTACGTACACAACTCTGCAGATACCTGCCAGGCGTTTGATAAAGTGTGTGAGTGTTAAACACATAAACTGTCTCCATTGTTCAACATATAATGTGACATTTTTTTTTATTTTTCTACTTTCTCAGCATATTATAGTGACACTTGTGTGGGTTCAATTACATGCCGGCTTGAAAAGAGGGCAGATGGGGTTGTTTGTGTATACATAATGATTTTAGGTGTTTTAGGCTTTTAGCACCCTATCGTGGGCTTGGTACCGTATATTTAAAATGGTTACATGGGCCCATATCCAAAAATGCCCCACCTTCTTTGCGATCTAGCTTATTCACCGGTTGGACCTTTTGAATCGCCTCTTTTTGTCATTGATATAAATGTTGCAATTGAGTCGAAATCGATACCGAGGTAAAAAATAATTTTTGGTTGTTGGGTCCATCTTTTTATTTTATTTTATTATATTATTAATATTATTTTTTGGAAACTAATTTTACAAACTACACAGGATCACCAAGAAGCCACCAAGTCTAAAAATGCATTAAAAAAAGAGACACAGTATCACCGATACCAAAAGTTAATTGGAGGAAATTGGAACCATATACTATTATTCGACTAGGACTCCGTCCAACGCAACTAAAAACCTATCCATCTCAATTAAAAGACCCTAAATGTTAAAAAATACGTGTTAAATCAAAACAAAACTATGTTGAAATAAAAAAACAAAACGATTAATAACAAAAAAATTAAATAACCGGGGGGGGGGGGGGGGGGTTGGGTTGTTGTTAAAACTTAAAAGCTATTAATATAATATAATATAACATCTTTATTAATTAGTATTATTATTTTCTTTCGTTTATCAGGTTCCGCAACTGAAATTGGACCTTAGGTTAGGGTTTCCATCCACAAAACAAATTTGAAGATGGGGGAGATCCGTACCAGAGATTTGTCGAAATCCGATAGACGGGCTGCTTGGACAAGTGAATATGAAACTTACGATGGTGATTATTTAGTTTTAATTTATAATTATATAATAGAAGAAATTATATTATAGATGGCGATTCTAATGCTAATGCTAATAAGAATAATCAATGGAACAGATGGTGAGGAGCTTAACTTGAAGTTACATTCTGCGTTTGAGGGTGTCAAATGCTTTCCCTTCAAGACCATCATTTTTCAGTTTTGGCGACCCACCGTGTCCGACCGCGGAAGGCCGTTACTTGAATCTTTCCGAAACGCTGATGCCTTTCCGCCCCTCCGTCTATTATACAAATATAGGGTATGCTCTACTAGGTATCACTATAGTCTTGACGACGGAGGAGGAGATGTCCGCCGCCCTGACTGGATCATAAGCGGTGGTCCAGTCATCGCTGCATTCCTTAATCATTATCCAGAGGTTGTTCTGGATATGAGGGCTTTGTCGGGGTCCCCGTTGGTGGATGTTGCTTTGGAATGTGATTTGACGTGTTGCGTTATGCTCCCCGTGTTTTATGCTTCTTCTTCCGAATGTTTGGGTGTTGTTGAGTGCTCTATGAAGCGTCCTTCGCTGCTTCTTCCCGTATTCAATGAGATGAAACGTGAATTGGAGGTATGCATGAGTTTTATTACGCACTTCACTAGCTTAAAAACCATCATCAAGTATCGACATGTTACTTTAACCTGCTATATGACTGCTGTTTTCTTAACAGAAAGTGGGTATGAGTATCTATCATGTACAGGGGAGTTGGCCATACACGGTAAACAAACAAACAAACCAACCCACCCGTGCTTATGTTTTTGAATGGTCAATGGTTTGCATAATGTCGTCTAACTACTTTAGTCTCTTTAAACAGGCTATATCCCGTGACTTGGAACCTGTCAAAGTCAAAACTGAAAAGGCGTTAAAGATGGCTTGTGAAACACATCGCTTGACTATTGGTCAAGTTTGGACATTGTTTGGGAGCGGGAATGATCAAATGCTTTTGGTGAATTTGGGTCGGTATTCCACTGGTTCAGTGTCTCCCATTAGGGATTTTTATGATAAGCTTGATGCAATTCCTTTGAAAAGGGGGGAGGGGCTTCTGGGGAAGGCGCTTCAAACTTATCAACCGCACTTGTGTAGAAACATTTGTAAGCTGAGTGATGGTAGGGGGTTATTGGCGCTACTCTCTTCCGATACCAAATGTGCTTCTTTTGTGATATGTTTGAGGAGCCCTCACACGGGCGATCGTGACTATTTATTTGAGTTCTTTTGGCCCCGCAATCGTAACCATATGATCTTGTTGGAGACTCTCTTGTTGACACTAAACAAGTATTTGCCAAATTTCAAGCTTGTTTCTGGCAAACAACTTGGTGATGAGTTACTTGTGGTAGATGCTGATAGTTCAGGTTATGTGAAGGTTTCCCAAGGAAACGAAGCATCAAATGAATTAAGGACTGTGGCGGGTATGAAGAGAAAGTCTATTGCGGGTCAAAGTGACTCAAGTCAATCAAATCTGGAAGTTGATGATTTAGCCATTTTAGCAACTTATAGAAACGAAACCTTGCTACTCGACCTCCCACGCTCATCCACATTTGAAAATGTTATGGAGAAACTAAAGGAGGAGTTTGAGTTGGATCCAACTCGGACCTACAAGGTCGTGTTTGAAGTTTCTCCGAGTCGATGGTCTAGTTTGGTAAGCTTTGAGAGTTTAAAGAGCAAAGAGGGCATGGATCTCATTAAACTTTGTGTGCGGGCTGAGGGTAAAGAAGTAGGCTGGCGGTGGATAACCAGCACCGAGGGATAACTCGTAGTGGGGTACATTACATGATGATGATCTGTATATTTTTCATGGTTTTAAAGACAACCAACCATGCATTTTGTAAGTCCTTTGATGGTGGCAGAATGTTTTGGATTTTCTTTTTTTATCATGAAGACTAATTATTAGGTACAAAATGGATTGCTAAGAAAGGCAAATGAAAAGTAAAGTTTTGGTTGTAAAATACCAAGACACAGTTTTTTTTGTTCACATTTTATTACTTATCTTCATGCTCTTTAACAATAGTCATATGCTTATATCTGAAAATCATAGTTTCTTGGCAGTAAGGTTATTTACAAGTTCATGTTTTTCGCTCAACTTTTGTTTCTTGACCATATGCATTGCGGATTGTACCTTGTTTCGGTTGTAATTTTACATAAGTACTCGGTGTCATTATTAAACTGTCTGCAACGCTAACTAGGGGTTAGCATAAAACGGAACCTAAACATTAACCGACGACTAATATTTTGAATAAACCAACTTTTCGGTTCGGTTTCGGTTAACTGCTTTTTTTTTTCTTTTAATAACTGAACCGATTAACAAATCTCAAATATGAGGCGTGATACCGTTGTTGTTCTAGACCTCGATCACGTATTTACATATAAAATGCATTTGCGTCCTTCATATTAGAGATGTTCAAAACGGTTTGGGATTAGGAACCGGAACCGGTTTCTAACCAGTTCCTATAATCAAAATCCCCTTTTAAACCGGTTCCAGGGTCGAACCGGTTAGGGAACCGAACCGGTTCTCCCACCCTCGGACCCCTAACCTATGGAACCGGTTCTTACCGATTCCTAAACCGGTTCCTACACTGTAACCGGTTCCAACCGGTTACAGTGTAATTTTTTTTTTTTCGTTTTTCGTTTGCGATTTGGATTCTAAACTACGATTAGTATTTGTATAGCATGAAAAATAAACAAACCAATTAACATAAAATTCATTTTATTTACTTTAAGAAGTTCAAAAAAAAAGGTTACATGTTTTAAAATCTTCAAAAACAAACTAACAAAACATTAAACTTATAAATATAAAGTTGTGACATATTATTTCTAGAAAAGCCTTCTTGTTCGTCGTAATTATTGAGCGGCGACTTCTTCCTCGGAATTACTTGTAGAAATGCCTTCTTATTCATCGTGCACTCGAACATCAAGTGGTGTTTCATCTTCGAGAGTGGTTACGTGTTGAATACGATCGATTGAGTCCAAGTGATCCTTTAAGCAAATGCACATCTCCATCGACTCCGAATTTAGTCTTGTTCTTCTCACCGATATTACCCTGCCACTAAGAGAAAAAGCGGATTCCGAAGCTACCGTTGAAGCTTGGACGGTTAGTAAATCACGGGCCATGGTGGCAAGAATCGGAAACTGGGTTTCCTTTACCTTCCACCAAGCCAAAACATCAAAAGTGCCATATTCCTCTTCGGATAAACCGGTAGAGTAATCATATGCACTATACCTTCCTAGTTCGCTTGAAGGGGTGTTACCCCTTTGTTTTTTAGCCGTTACGTTGCGAACGGTGTTCATAAGGCTAATCATGGGATCTCGTACTCTAGTAGCACTTGAACTTGATGAAGACCCCCTCGGCGTAGGCATGTGTATGTTTGACCCATATTTATTTAAATAAAAGTCATACATAAATTTAAAATTCAAGTTAAAATAATTTTTTGCCTCTGTTGAAAAGTTTGGGTCAACTTCATGCATATCTAAGGCTGAAAAAATTTCGTCTATAACACATTCAACCCCCGTAACATTTAACATTGGGTTTAAAGCGGCGGCGCAAGTAAAAATCGGTGGCAATTCAAGAAAGTATTTTTTTAATTTAAACTTCATTGGTAATATGATGTTTGAAAACATTGGACTTTTATTTTCAAATTCTTTAAGATTGTTAACGATTAAAAATAACTCCGAAAGAACCAAGGGACTTGTCGGATAATACGTTCCCGATAGTTTCGTAGTTGATGTTTTAAAAACTTCAAGAAAAGTCGATAAGTCATTGATAATTTCCCATTTCTCATTTGAAAAGGGGATTGCCAAATCATCCTCGGCAAGACTAGAATGAAACATTTGTAAAGTTTCTCTTTGTTTCAAAGCACTTTGTAACATTATGCAAGTGGAATTCCATCGATGAGGTACATCCCAATTAGCTCCCAAAGCTTTTCTTCCCGTATCTTTACAAAATTTTCTATATTCCATTTGTCTTTTTTTAGTTTTCTTAAAAACTTCATGTAACATTATTCTAAAATCGTTTATAACCGATGTAACCTCATCCGAAGCAAGTCCGTCTTGCACGATTAAATTAATGATATGTGCAACACACCTTGAGTGAAAAAATACACCATTGCAAATCGGCGTATATTTTAATTTTAATTTATCAACCGCCGATGTATTATTCGACGCGTTATCAAATGCCATTGAAAATATTTTATTTCCTAGTTTATAAGTTTTTATAACATAATCTAAAATTTCAAACAAATTATCTCCCGTTTGTGGATACTCAAAGAGTTCGAAAGCAATGGTGCGTTTCATCATTTCCCACGATGACGGGTCTACCCAATGAGCGGTGACACAAAGATAAGATTCGGGTAGACCATGTGGAGCCGACCAAACATCACTAGTTAAGTTTATTCCCGTATTTATATTTTCAAAATATGCAATTAGTACCTCTTTGGCCTTCTTCCACAATTTTAAACAATAACGTTTAAGAGTATGACGACTTACGTGAGTGTATTGTGGTTGAAGCGTATCTCGAATCATGGCGGTTAAGCGAGGGTTGTCGAAGTGGCTAAACGGCAAAGCTTCTTGAATCACAAACTTCGCCATACGATCTTGAACTCGATCAATTTGGTATGTAAATATTCCGCCTTCACTATCCATTTGCGTTTGTTGCGAATCGACGTTCTTTTTCAACGCCTTGCAATACGGTTTTTCGATGTGTTTCTTCAAATTTGAATTCGAAAGTGGGTTTAAATAAATCCCACAAAACTTGCACCGAGCCTACAATGAATGGTCACTCAATTCAACCAAATCCTAATTGCACCAAATCTCTTGATTACGATTATGAGGTACAATACGAACGAAACTTGGTTCGGCGTTGGAACCTTGACCAACCGATGATTGTGAGGCAGCCATAACAACAAATATGAATATAGAAGAAGAGAAAACAAGAGATTAGAGAACTCAAAACGTTGTAATAGCGTTTTTTTTGTATTTTTTTGCGTTCGGGTTTGCGTTTTGAGTGTTGTGATGAACCCATGACACCAAATACCTATTTATACTAGTAGTGGGGTGATTGGGGGAGCCAAAAAACTGCCATTTTTGACCCCAACGGTCAAAAAACGGCCATAAAACCAGGTTCCAACGGCTAGAATGGTTATAACGGCTAGAACCGGTTCCTAACCGGTTCCAACCGGTTCGGTTCCAGAACCGGTTCCGGTTCGGTTCCGGTTCCTACCCGGCCCAACTAAAAAATTCAAGAGCCGGTCCCGGATCATCGGGTTGAATCAGATAGGGTCCGGTTCCTACCAAAAACGGGTAGGAACCGGTTCAGTTCTGGTTCGGGTCCACCGGTTCGGTTCCAGGAACCCGGTTCGGGTCCACCGGTTCGGTTCCAGGAATCAGATAGGGTCCGGTTTGAATGATCATCCCTACTTCATATAACTTGCGTCTTCATATTGAAATGCATATGAACAAAGGTATACTAGACTATAAGCATGTGTGGCTAGAAGTAAACTCCAATCTCACCTTAGTATAGTTAAAAGACTGTCATGTTGGTGTAGTAAGTGTGGACCATTGTCCCCTTTCACTGGTTGGCATGAGATTGCTAAGAACCTCGACAGTGATTATACTCTACATTTGAAAAAAAGAAATAAAAAAAATAAAAAATCTACTTTTAATCGGTTTTACGTACGAATGTTAGTTTACATTTAATCCATTAACGAAAGTTTTATGCATTCAATCAACAAGACATGGTAGCCAATGCGGGTGGGTGATGGTTTTTGTGTTGTCATAGATCTGGTTATTTGTAGTTGATCTCAAGTTTCGGGTGATTACATTACTCTTGTTTCATATGATTTACTAGTCACCGTTTATGTTTGTTTAAAACATAACTTTAATAAAATACTAGCCAGTTGCCCGCGCGATGCAGCGGTGTACGTACAAACACAACCTGTGATAGTATGTTTGTAACCTCGCAACGGCACGTGCGTAACCCGACGGCGGTATGCATTTAACGTGGCATCGGGCGTGTAACCGGTGCCAATAATCGCTCCAGATAATGACTATACGCGAGCAACCTGGTATGTATAAACAATGTCATCCACGTAACTGATGCTTGAACGCGCATAACAGGTGGCGACAAGAAAGAAGCCAAGATGAAATGCACAATAATTTCAAATAAATTACTTTTAACCTAATTCTTTTTAACGGACCTGCTTCGACCCGAACACGTTTTAACCCAGAGCCCGTTTTGACATGAACCCTTTCGATCTAAACTCATCCCGACATGAATAAATTAACCCTTTTTGTATTAATCTGTTCCAACCCTAACCCGCTTCAACACCATTAGTCGAACATGCCCGATTCATTGCCGGTAATAGCTGGTAATCATGTAACATGTTAGTATTTTAAAAATTAATAAACTATGGCAATACCATACTCAAAGTAAAGATAATAAAATGCTCGTTTTTATGGTGTAATTTTATAGAAAAAATATTAACGCGTGAAAAAGTTATGGGCGTTAAAATGTGGTGGGAGTAGTTGGTTAATAATTAGGGGGGAAATATTTAACTATTTAATATATTAACAAATTTTGATTGAAGTTGAAGGACCACTATTGCATATTATTTTTGGATATGCAAAGACTATTTTACCCCTATATTTTTAAAATTCTATGCATTGCTACTTATACAATATGCAACAAGAGTGGTACCTCTTAAAATTTAAGAGGTCCCTCACTCCTATATTATATATGGTATAGATATATAAACATAAAAACGGAAAAACCTAATGCATGAATGCGCATGTTCCTTAGGGTTTGTTTTTTAATAGGTAAAATGTCTACAGTCTGCGAACCATATCTGCAGACGTCTGTAGAAGAAGGGGTGAATCAAACATCTGCAGTCTGCAAGAAGAAGACTGTTTATTTTTACGTCTTTAGATTGCTAAAATAAGCTGGTGGTGGTGTACGAACTGTGGTAGTGGGTGGTGGTGCTGCTGGATGGTGATAGTGGTAGTGGTGGGTGGCGATGGACGGTGGGTGGTGGCGGACGATGATGGTGGGTGGCAGACGGTGGGTGGTGGTGGTGGACGGGGGTGGTGGCGAACGAGGGGTGGGTGGTGGCGAATGATGGGTGGTGGTGGACCTTGTGTGTTGGTAGGGTGTAGTCTTTTAACCATCTGCAGATCTTAGAAGATCTCAAAAGTGTATGGGCCAAGTCTGCACCAAAAAGAGTTTGTGCAAACTGATATAATGCTAAATATATATGTTTCCCGTGTATATTTTAATTAATATTTTAATAGTTTTTGTTCGTTTTTAGTCGAGATTTGTATACTACTAACATTTTTATGTTTCGTAGATTCCGGGGTTTGATCGTGATTAAAAAGGGCGAAAAACGAGCTAAAATGAGCCGAAACGGAGAACCGGAACGCATCAGGAAGGAACCGGACAGAGAACCGGTCAGACCGGGCGGTCGGACCGGCCCCCTTGGAAAAGAGGCGCGGCGCTACGCCTAGGCAAAAGGCTAAAGTGCCTAGGCGCGACGCCTAGGCACATCTGGGCTTGAGTTTGGTCGTTTTTGCTTATTGTCGGGCCTAGTTTTCTCTATTTAAACACATTTAACTTAAACCTGACAAAACCTGAAAGCAGCCAGCCGATTTTGGGAGTCTTTGGAGCATATTTTCGAGTCTTGTTGGTGATTTTGAAGGCACGAGAACATTCGATGAAGAGCTAGACGTTTAAGATCGAAGAATACGGGTTTTATCGCCTTAAATCTTTCGTTCTTTATTGTTACACCATGTTTTCAGTTTTTATTACTTTGTTTGATTTTGATTTTAATATGCTAGGCTAGACTTCATGTCTACCTAGGTTTGATGAACATGTTTGAGACTTGATTTATGCTTTGGACTTATGTTTTGATTATGGTTTGTTAATTTAATAGTAAAAGACTTGCTTTTGTTTTCATGATGCGTATGAATGTTTATTATCTTGATTGATTGTTAATTATAGCTTCACATGGATCTTGTTTTCTATTGATTGTGTTCTTTAGATCTTAGGGTTCATGTTTAATCTTTACTTGGTGTTTTGATTATTATGGTTGAATAGGCCTACTAGATCATAGAAGCTTGTTGATAGTTGGTTAGGGTTTTAAATGTTTTGCTAAATTCCAATAGCTGTGAGGTGAGGAATTGTTCGTGTGTCTTGGTCGATTGCATGCTAGGATACTTGTGGCAATATTCTTGCTTAGTGCGTTGATCCTTGTTCATGATGTCATGTTAGTTTATCAAGTCATCTAGAGTTTTGTGTTTCGTAAGATTGCTTGCTTTAGATACTATTAATTAACCCTATTTGATAACTTTGCGGAAATCAATTCAACTGATTGCTTAATAATCTAATAATTGTTCTTTGGGATTTCACTTGATTCAGTCAAGGGTCCTTAGGGTTTTGTTAGATGAATATGTTTAGAAATCAGTTTCCATAATCATGTTATTTGTCCATTGCTTGATGATTGTTGATACATGGGATTCTTACCTAGGTAGATTCCTTCTCTGATTGGTTTCGATCTTGTGTTTAGTTGCTTGATTCTCGTTTACTTGTTTAATTGTTTTCTTAGTTTAATATTAGTTCAAAAAACCCCTTTAAACATTAATAATAAATAGTCGTGTCATAAGTAGAGTCTAATTAGTTAATTAACGTAATTTATAGAGTCCTGTGGGTTCGATATTCCGGACTTATTTAGCTTTAGTACAATTGATCGGTTCACTTGCCGGTGTTTTGTGTAGTTGAGTCGTAAGTCTAGTTTTTATTACTTGTTAATTTAGTTAATATTTAATTGATTGTTTTAAGCACATCAAGTTTTTGGCGCCATTGCCGGGGACTCTTGGCGATTGCGTTAATAGCTTTACTTGGACTTACTTGCTACATACGTGCTATTTGTTTTATTTCCGTTTGAATCGTAGGAGTCTAATTAAGTTTTAGTTTATTTTTGTTTTAGTTTTTTATTTTTAGTCTACTTATTTGGTCTGTTGCGTCTTTCAGGTATATGCCACATCTTCGTTCGCAAGGACCACCACTGGTTAATCTGGATTTTTCTCAGTTCAAGACCGAGGCTAGTTCGTCACGAAAATCATCACCGCAAAGTTCACCACCAGAAAGCCCGAGAAGTCAGCCAGACGTTCAAATGGCCGACAATAGGACAATTGCTGCTCAAGCCTTCGATGGCTTGACCGGAAACCAATCATGCATCGTCGTTCCTGAGATCAACAACCCCAACTCGTGGCAGATTCCGTCATACGTCATGAACAATATCGTCCAATCTAATCAGTTTCATGGGAACGATGACGAGGATGCACCGGATCATATTAACCGACTTTATCACGTTCTTAAAACTTTTAATTTGCAAGGTGCTACTGAAGATGCTATTTTCTTACATCTTTTTCCTTTTTCACTTACAGGTAAAGCAGCTACTTGGCTTGACACGCAGCCACCTGGCACGTTCACTACTTGGGAAGCACTACGTTCTGCATTTATCAAGAGATACTTCCCACCGGCTAAAGCAGCTGTTCTTCGCGATCAGATTCACTCGTTTCACATGGAGCCGAATGAGCAATATTGTCATGCTTGGGAGCGCTTTCAGAGCTTGTTGTCTCGATGTTCACAGAATGGTCTCACACCATGGGCTCTTGTGGAGAAATTCTACAATGGGTTGAATTACGAAACCCAAGTTCGGTTCGACACGGTCGCAGGAGGAAGCCTACTGGCTAGGAAGAATGTCGCCGAATGTAACCAGATGTTTGAGAGCTTCGCTCAATCGGACCTCGCCAAAGGGCCACGACGCGGGAATTCCACTCCCGTTAGCAGTACATCCTCATCCGCTCGACGTGTACACCAGGTTAATCTGGATACTAGTGTGGTTGTTGCTTTAGAATCACTAACCCGAGAGGTTAAGGAACTTAAGGCCAAGGTGGATAGGTGTGAGTTTTGTAGAGGTGGACATGGTACGTTGGAGTGCCCGGTGATGAATCAACAGGTCGACTTTGTTGCTGGTCATAATAGGTATCCCAACAATTGCAACAACAATAATCAGAGTTGGAATACCTACAAGAACCCGAATCAGAATAATGCTAACTGGCGTCCGTCGGGTGCACCACCCGGATTTCAAAACTCTTCTAATCAAGGACAAGGTCAGTATTTTAATAATAATAAAACTGATGGTACTAATATTCAAAATAATGTGCAGGATTCGAACGGTGGACTTGGGCGTTTGGAAGAGATGATGAAGCTAATCTTGGATAGAGATCAAGTTACACAGAAAAAGTTAGCCGAACACGATTTGCTCTTCAAGAATCAACAATCTTCTATTCTCGATATTCAAAGAACTGTTGGTGACATTGCTCATCGTTTAGAAGAAAGGCCCCCAGGTCAGTTTTCGGGTATCCCTCAAACTAATCCAGCTGCTCAATTGAAGGCCATCTCCACTCGTAGTGGTAGGGTTTTCGGTCCGGAAGTAGTTAGTAGAGAAGTTGAGAAAAATGGGGAGGATGAGTTGGTGGATGAGGAAATAGAGATGGAGGCTCCGGGTAAGTCACAAAGTACAACACTAATTATTGAGCCACTAGTTGAAAAGAACTCGGTTGGAGTCCGGCCACCACCACCATACATCATTAACCCTGTTTATGTCCCGTATCCCGCTCGTCTAAAGAATCAACAATATACGAAAGATTACGGCCATTTTCTTAATATATTTAGCCAATTGAATGTCAACCTCCCGTTCGTCGAAGTTCTTCAACATATGCCTAAGTACGCCAAATTTTTGAAAGACCTTCTTAAACGAAAGGATAAGTTGGAAGAGCTGTCGACTGTACCGCTAAATGGAGAGTGTTCTGCGGTGGTTCTTAATAAAGTACTGGATAAATTACCTGACCCCGGTGTGTTTACCATCCCATGTCTTTTCGGAAGTGATACGACGTGTCAAGCATTAGCCGATCTTGGAGCTAGCATAAACCTCATGCCGTATTCTTTGTATGAAAAGTTAGGCCTCGGAGAGCTCACCCCTACTCGTATGACGTTGTCTTTAGCCGATCGTTCCGTTAAGTATCCGAGGGGTGTCGTGGAGAATTTGCTCGTGAAGGTAGATAATTTAGTTTTTCCCGTGGATTTTGTTGTTTTAGATATGGAGGCCGACGAGAGAGTTCCTATTATTTTGGGTCGTCCATTCTTACGTACCGCTAGGGCAATCATTGATGTGTTTGAAGGCAAGATAACTCTTAGAGCCGGTGATGATAGTGCCACTTATTTGGCTAAGTCCATGAGACATCCGAGTGGTCAAGACGGTCTCATTGATCCATGTCATCCAGTTTATTCGATAGAATCATTTATCTCGGGCATGGATCCTAGTCTTGATTGTTCCCGTTCTGTAAGTTTAAGTGTGGGGAAGGAGCGAAAGGTTTCGAGTTCTCGGGTAATGGTAAATCGTGTTGGAGAAATTGGTGGTGGAAAGCGAAAGTTTGAAAGGGTTCGTGGAGTTAGAAAGAAGAAGATTAAGGTTGATGAATGGTCGGGTCGTGATTCGGTATCTTTGAGGGCATTGGAGTTTTACCGAGGTGGAGGAAGCTCCACTCGGTCAGCCACGTGATTCGCATAGCATGGGGTCTTGAGTGAAAACTCAAGTGTAGAGTTTGTAGATTTTTCATTTACTTTATTTTCTTTGTTTCGTTGCGTCTTCGAGTCGTTCCAAGGAATCATCACCATCATGGAGAGAGGAATTTACGAGAATTCAAGGGGTGCCAGTTTTCTTTGTTTTTGAGTTTTGCTAGATTGAAGATTGAGTGAGCCAGAAGAGAAGATCCCCGAGGTTGAGTATATTGAAACGAACAAGTGTGGGGATGGAGTTTCATTGGAGCCGTATACTTTATGTTTTATTATTTATTTGCTCGTAATTATTCAAGTTTTATACTTTGTGGGTTGAGTGAAGTACTTTGATTGCTTAATATCTATCATTACGATAAGATATATTTTTAGATATGTTTGTTTGTTTTGTTTTGCCGCTTACGTTCATGGAAGAAGACATTGGCATATTTCATGCGCAAATTACCAGCTAAGTCTTTTCCATTATCTAGCTTGTTAACTTTTTATTTTTATTTTGCTTTAGTTTTTATTTTTAGGTTTTTAGTTTTTTGTAGTCCGACTTTATTTTTAATTTTATTTTTTATTTTTGCGTCGTCCTTATCCTTGCATTGAGGACAATGCATAATTTATGTGTGGGATAGGATATTTGAGTCGTAGTTTAATTTTGCTTTAAATTAAAAAAAAATATAAAATAAAAAATAGAAAAAATAAAAAATTTGAAAAATTTGAAAAAAAAAATGTTTAAAAATGTCCCTTGAAGTTAGTTTTTTTTGCGTTAAAGTGGGAGATGATGATGCTTATCGGAAATTGGTTTTTCAAACGACTAATAATATGAGATAATTAAAAGAAAGCGCACTTAACTTGGGATGTGTCGGTAGGCTCAGCCTTGAAAATGAAAGGGCAATTTGATAAAATGGGTCGGAAATCTCTTGTGGGTAAAGCGTTTTGTCCGTAGAAAATAAGTAGTGAAAGGTCAGCCATACTCAAGCCTCAATTATTGGTATGAAAAAGTGAAAATATCAAAAAGTTTGAAAAGTTTAAAAAATTGGATACGTTATCATATGATGCTTGGGTAGGTTTAACGTTAGAGTATGCCGTGTAGCCTGTGATATAAATCTTAAAAGTGCTAGTTTAGTGTTTTACACCTCATCGGCGTATGGTTTTATAACCTTAAATCTTGTATTGATGGGATGCTCCGGGTCCGGAGACCATGGGTCTGTATGCCGATTATTCATCTGGGTATTCACAATTCCAAATGGGGTTGTGAATATTTAAAATAAAGCTAAAAAAAGAGCAAACCCGCAGATTTCTGCCACATAAGTCTTTAAACATGATCACAAAAAGTACAAAAGTACATATGCATTACAGACTTGATCATCCACGCTGTTAGCCATGTGGGGCCCCCTTGCTCGCGTCTCATTACCATTAAGAAACGGACCACAAGGGACACGCTACATGTAAGCCCTACAGATGAAATTTTGCATACTCACCTATGGTGAAGGGTTTGGGGTGTTGCTTGATAACGGGGGTATGTCATGTTGTGGGGAACACTAGCTATTAATTAATTGAACCTTAAATAATATCTAATGGCTGCTTGGTAGACTTTGATGCTTAAGCTTAGGTGGATAAACAATACCCTTGATCGTCTTAACTATTCATGAAAAAAATAGAGCAATAAAAGTTTTAAATCTGCTAATTTTGAGGTTTAAGTCAAGTTGGGGTGGTTTGGACCGGTAAAAGCTGAAAATAAGCGGGTCTTAATTGTGTAAACCACTGAGTTAAAAAATGTTGGATCATATTTGTCCCGGTAAAGATTAAGGCATGGGTTTAAGTGGACAACAATATCGGTGATCGCGGTTTTTGCGTTTTTCTGAGCTTTAAAAATTAACCTATATGTTTGTTAGACTTTATTTTCCGATTATGATCCAACTGCATCAAACTTTTTCAGGGACGAAAAAAGAATAAGTGTGGGGATATTTGATATAATGCTAAATATATATGTTTCCCGTGTATATTTTAATTAATATTTTAATAGTTTTTGTTCGTTTTTAGTCGAGATTTGTATACTACTAACATTTTTATGTTTCGTAGATTCCGGGGTTTGATCGTGATTAAAAAGGGCGAAAAACGAGCTAAAATGAGCCGAAACGGAGAACCGGAACGCATCAGGAAGGAACCGGTCAGACCGGGCGGTCGGACCGGCCCCCTTGGAAAAGAGGCGCGGCGCTACGCCTAGGCAGAAGGCTAAAGTGCCTAGGCGCGACGCCTAGGCACATCTGGGCTTGAGTTTGGTCGTTTTTGCTTATTGTCGGGCCTAGTTTTCGCTATTTAAACACATTTAACTTAAAAATGACAAAACCTGAAAGCAGCCAGCCGATTTTGGGAGTCTTTGGAGCATATTTTCGAGTCTTGTTGGTGATTTTGAAGGCACGAGAACATTCGGTGAAGAGCTAGACGTTTAAGATCGAAGAATACGGGTTTTATCGCCTTTAATCTTTCGTTCTTTATTTTTACACCATGTTTTCAGTTTTTATTACTTTGTTTGATTTTGATTTTAATATTCTAGGCTAGACTTCATGTCTACCTAGGTTTGATGAACATGTTTGAGACTTGATTTATGCTTTGGACTTATGTTTTGATTATGGTTTGTTAATTTAATAGTAAAAGACTTGCTTTTGTTTTCATGATGCGTATGAATGTTTATTATCTTGATTGATTGTTAATTATAGCTTCACATGGATCTTGTTTTCTATTGATTGTGTTCTTTAGATCTTAGGGTTCATGTCTTTACTTGGTGTTTTGATTATTATGGTTGAATAGGCCTACTAGATCATAGAAGCTTGTTGATAGTTGGTTAGGGTTTTAAATGTTTTGCTAAATTCCAATAGCTGTGAGGTGAGGAATTGTTCGTGTTTCTTGGTCGATTGCATGCTAGGATACTTGTGACAATATTCTTGCTTAGTGCGTTGATCCTTGTTCATGATGTCATGTTAGTTTATCAAGTCATCTAGAGTTTTGTGTTTCGTAAGATTGCTTGCTTTAGATACTATTAACCCTATTTGATAACTTTGCGGAAATCAATTCAACTGATTGCTTAATAATCTAATAATTGTTCTTTGGGATTTCACTTGATTCAGTCAAGGGTCCTTAGGGTTTTGTTAGATGAATATGTTTAGAAATCAGTTTCCATAATCATGTTATTTGTCCATTGCTTGATGATTGTTGATACATGGGATTCTTACCTAGGTAGATTCCTTCTCTGATTGGTTTCGATCTTGTGTTTAGTTGCTTGTTTCTCGTTTACTTGTTTAATTGCTTTCTTAGTTTAATATTAGTTCAAAAACCCCCTTTAAACATTAATAATAAATAGTCGTGTCATAAGTAGAGTCTAATTAGTTAATTAACGTAATTTATAGAGTCTTGTGGGTTCGATATTCCGGACTTATTTAGCTTTAGTACAATTGATCGGTTCACTTGCCGGTGTTTTGTGTAGTTGAGTCGTAAGTCTAGTTTTTATTACTTGTTAATTTAGTTAATATTTAATTGACTGTTTTAAGCACATCACAGACGCTTTTTAATGAAACGTATTCGAGAAAACAAACAGTCTGCAGATGGCAATGTCTTCACGTGGTTTGCGCGATGCAGACAAAAGATTCTGCGAAAACCCGACCAGTGTTACACCGACTTATTTTGATCATACCATTTTTTTTCCACTCATAAAAAGTCATGGATCCGCCAATGAGCATAACCATTTTGTAAATACACAACACTAGGGTTAGAGAAGTTTAGCTCACTTAGTTTTTGGATCCGGGTTGAGAGAGATTAGAGAATCTTAAGCTTGTTTTTCACGTGAAGCCCGTCGATCTAACTTCTTGGAAGAGGTCTTTCTCCATTCTCCAACTTAATTTCTTTGGCGTGTCTTTTTGCTGAGGAGAAAGAAGTGTCGCATATGTCTGAGCCCCCAGATATAAAGTTAATTACTTGTGCGTCCGGCGGCGGTGGAGCTGCTTTTTGTGGGACCTCTTCAGGATCCTGGATCTTAGACTTCTTTCTTCCCAAGAGCTCCTTGAAATGACGCTTGATAAGGAGGTAACCAATTTCCCTCCTTAATCCAATACAATCATCAGTCTGATGACCGAAATCCTCGTGGAATGCACACCACTTGGATTTGTCTTTGAAGGTCGTCGACTTCTCATTCTTTCGGGGCCACCTTGCCTTCTCTCCTAGATCCTTCATGGCACAAATTAAACCATGAGTATCTACAGAGAAGTAATACTCAAAAAGGCTTGGGTAGTCCTTATCATCATCTCCTTCTTCAACTGACCAGACATTTTGGTTGTTGAACTTGGAGTATGGCTTCGAGTTGTTGCTCCTGAACGAGGATCCTTGTTTGTTATCAGGAGATTCTTGCTTCGCTTGAGCTCCCAATATTTCCTGGATCCTCTTGTCATCTTCCAACCGTATGAATCTTAGAGCCATGTTTCTGACTAAAGTCCTGCAATGAGTCTTCACAAGATCATCATAAAAGGGGGAGCCCCTATTTTGTCCCATCTTGAAAGCCTCTACAGCCATAGCCATATCAAGATTAGGAATTTCTAGGGCCACCCTGCCAAACCTCGTAACAAAATCTCTAAGGGATCCATCATGAGGTTGGACAACTCTATAAAGATCACTAGTTAACTTTTCAAATTTCCTACTACAAGAAAACTGGTTGTTGAACAAGTTAACTAAATGAGAAAAAAGATGTAGCAGAAAAGGGAGGAAGACTTAGCAGCCACTTAAGTGCAGATCCTATTAGCGTGGATCCGAAAACCTTTCACAGACAAACTTCGTTAAGTCATTCGGGAATTGGATTAATCTCCATCATTTCTCTATACTGAGCCACATGTTCCTATGGATCGGTGGTCCCATCATACACTTTCATGTTGGGGGTTTGAAAGCGTTTTGGGATCTCCGCATCGCATATAGGTGGAGCGAATCTGGATAACTTGTGGCTCCCTTCTGGTATTTCTGGAATTGGAGGTACCACTCCTGGAACGCTGGATATCATATCCTTAAGCTTTTGAAGTTCCTTAGCCATAGCCTGGTTGATACCTGCACCCTTCATGGAGCCAAGATTAACATCTAAGGATATAGGATCATAAGCGTTACCTCTTTGCTGTGTGAACATCGGCATCATAGAAGGATTGCTGAAATAGGAAGCCTCTACCATTGGAGTTGGTCCACCGAGGCGATGGTCTGCATGGGGATAATATCTCTATCATGAACCTCCAAGGATCGCTGGTGTTGAATTCCTATGGATCCCGGATTCTAGAAGAAGGATCCCTGAGATTGGGAGTTGGAGGATCCTTGGAGATACAACCCTGAGGATCCTGGTTGAAGAGTTGATGATCCTCCTTGGAAGACCGAGGATCCTTGAACCTGTTGACTCGTCACCCCTTGGTTAAGGATGGATGAACCTTGCTGAAAAACTGAGGATCCTTGAATCTGTTGACCCATAGAACCTGGATTAAGGACAGGCGGTCCTTGTTGAAGATGTGAGGGTCCCTGAGTTTGCTGATTCAGGAATCTCTGTTGAAGGATTGATGATCCTTGAGTAGGCTGAGCCAAGGATCATGGTGTTGTAAAATCCAACATCCTAGGCATTAATGGAGTCTGATCCTCCGGTGGCCTCTTAGTCCTTTTGAGGTCTTCTATCTTCCGAAGGTTCCTCTGATTGGTCTTGTTTTGCTGCTCCATGTATGCTTTGACCTGTGAAAACATAGCAGAAACATCATTTTTAGAATTAACCACCAAAGTGGCAGCAGTGGTTTTCGAGCCCTGGAAGACTGGTAGTTGCGTCTTGCTTCCGGCAGCAGCAGCCCTTGGTGCTCCCGTGATTGAAGGAGGCATTGGCGGAAAATTTCTTGATGAGAGAGGAACCGAAGATGGCATGGTTGATGAAGCAGAGGTTGATTGCGAGGCCATTGATGGTAATATGGGTATGAAAGATTGAAAATTGATAGGAAGTAATCTGGATTATAGCACCAATTTCCCCACGGTGGGCGCCAAATTGTTTTGGATAAAAATCCGCCAATGATAATGTATCCAAATTCGTAATTGTGAGGTACAGTGCTATAGGAATGAACAACGTGATTTGTTGCGAGGAAAAACCCCTTGATCTTGATTAGATCAAAGGAAAAAAACCCTGGGTGATGACAAATCGTCCATCACCACTTTATTAATGTAAAAAATAGTGTTACAAAGGTGGAGATATTTATCAACGAATACAATAATATCTAAGTGTGTGTTTTCTGCAAGAGAGAATTTTGAGGTTGATGATGAACGTGTAATGTGCAGAGAGTAACCCTAATTGATCATTATCTCATTAATAAAAGAAGATAAAAGCTAACTAATCTCCTATTTTTATGGCACTACTCCATTAGCTGCTCCCATCTCTTTGATCACGTGCATAAAGGTGTCTTGTAGTGAAATATAAGGTGACCAAGTCGTCCAGCCATTATACCTATCGAATATTAACTTACACATGAGAAACAATCGTTAGTAATACCAGTTACTAAGGATCCTTGATCCTGACAGGATCTGGAACAAGTGCAAAGGATAACTGATCCAAACATATGCAAGGATAACGTATCCACAATGTCAAATTTCCGTGCCCTAACATGGGGCATGGACAAGAGAGGAACCCTCGATCAGAATTTGTTCCTTAAAACCGTTGGGAAAGATCTGATCTTGGTTCAGATATACGTGGATTATATCATCTTCGGGTCAACCAATACTTCACTATATTCTGAATTTGAAGAAGTCGTGAATAAGAGATTTGAAATGAGTTCGTTGGGGGAGATGATAACTTTTCTGGGATTACAAGTTCGTCAGAGTTCGACGGGAATTCTGCTGCATCAAGGAAAATATGCCGAAGATATACTTGCAAAGTTCGAATTTCAAGATTCTAAGAGCACTGCAACTCCTATGGCGGAAATACCTCTTCTTTCTTATGATCCCAAAGGGAATCCTGTAAATCAAACTGACTATCGGTCAATGATTGGATCCCTGATGTATCACTGCTAGTCGCCCTGACATCATGTTTGATGTCTGTCAATGCGCCCGTTTCCAGGCTATTCCTTAACTCTCTTATTTAATTGCTATTAAACGTGTTTTTAGATATCTGAAAGGGCAACCGAATCTAGGTCTTTGATATCCCAAAAACTCATATTTTGACTTATATGATTTTGCTTATAGCAATTACGGTGGAGATGATGTTGACAGGAAATCTACGTCTGTTGGATGTCAATTCTTGGGTGATTAGCTCATTTCATGGCAGTGAAAGAAACAACAAATGGTGTTTACGTGTCACACCCCGACTAGGTAGTTGCGGAAGTGTAATACGGGAATGTAACAGATAACACTGGTATCAACCACATTGTTTATAAAGAAATTCAACAAACTAATTTACATCATATTACATTGGTAGATGAAAATCACATAACCGGTTCACGGGCTTCTTATTCATTACTATGTATTTGCGTCTATTCACAGCTATTCAACTTTACTTCTAACACCAAGCACGTAAGCAATTCATTCCAACTTCGGCTTACCTGATAAGCATGTTAAAACGGGTCAACTACGTCTAGTTGGTGAGTTTCAAGTTTCACGAGTACGAACAAATCAGTATACGAGTTCATAAAGTTCACAGTACGTATGTATATAAGTATGTGTATGATGTAATATACTAAGACACAAGTGAAACCGAGACAGCTCACACTGCATGGCCACCCTTGCCCATGTACTCCCGTTGGCATTTAACAGCCACTTTGCCCCAAGTATGTACTATGTCTAACACCACATAGCAGAATGTAATAAGTATAAATGACAATGTGCAAATGCGTAAACAAGTATATCCGGCATACCCCACCGGCGCCTTCAGTTGGGTTTGTCAAACCGATAGTACTATCCACACGTCACTGGCACGAAGTTAATCACTTGTGTTTGTGGGGACTTTCAAGTGTTAGTACTTAGATAAATCACATCATCACACGTTTTCAAGTATATAAGTATATGTAAACATGCTTTCCACCCCAAAAGTTCGTAAAACAGTTTAGAAAGTGAGGGTCGTGAAACTCACCTTTGCGTAGTTCAAGCTGTTAATACGTATCAGTAAGTAATGTGTCTCGATTATAGCTTGAATCCTATAACCGGTATCGTACTGTTAATACTAGTACAACGTTAAGCTAAATCGGGCTGTATAACTAATTTGGGTATAGCTGTTAGGCCTAGAACATGACCATATTCTTAGATTGTGACGTTGTACACTATGAAATATTCAAAACCAGATTTGGCTCAGTTTCACCGTTTTCCGAGCCTAGCCAAGTTGATCGTTTATGCGTTTCGGGATTAGGTAAGATCACATACACTTAAATAAACATATTTATTGATAAAATGATTTAATTTATAAAAGAATTTTAAGGTTTCGGTATCTGGATTGATCGCAGGGTTCGTTTCCGTTTTCACACGGGTTTGATTATACAAAAAGCGTACAATCCACCCAATTTGTCCGGAATTCTCGTAAAAAGTTCGCTTTTATCAAATTCATTTGAAACTATGATATTTTACCACTTTTGATATTTAACATACCAATCAGTTCGTTAAACATAAAACTACCGGTTTCGTTAAACAATATATAGTTTAAATCTTTGATTAATCATAACTAATTATGTACTTATATATAAAATATGGAAATTTTTGTAAAAATTAATTAAAATATGGAGAATTTTATTAAAATATTTTCAGAAATTTTATGAGTAATTATTTATTTATAAAAATTCGTTTAATGTGTTATAATTAAGCAATAAATAACCCGTTTATACCAAACGACATCCAAAAAATCCGATAATTTTTCCAAGTGGTCTCAATATCATAACATAGCCCTTGAAAAATCTCCAGAATATAACTCTTTGGAAAAAATGCCTTTTTGCGCGTTTTTTTGGCTATTTAAACTCGATTAAAACACAATTGCACAAAAAATACTTAGACATCTTCAAATCATCCCAAACTTTATCAGTGATCTTACCATAACATGTATAGGTTCCAAACCAAATTTCATAATTTTTCAAGAGTTTTAACTAGTTTTCCCAAATAAACGCCAATAAACGGTAATAAATTCGGCAAATATTATCCGTTTATCGAAAAATTACCAAATTTGAAAAGGGACTCAATTATGTGATCCCTAATTATTATGCAAAGTTTCATAACCTAAAAACAAGCACGTCACAATCTAAGAACAAACAACCCCTAAACGAGTAATACGGTATTACCTTGTCGGTTTTCGGTGATTTTCGATAGTTTAAACGACTTTCCGGGTCCTGGGTTTCAAACTCAGTGTATCTACATATCATATAACATCAAACCAATCATAAATCATCCATTGAACAGCCTTGTTAACTAGGGTTTCGGTTTTGGTTCAAAACCGAACTTTCAAACCGTAAAAACGTTATATTTATGTTCTAATCCGCGTTTTTGACCAAAAATCTATATGTTTCTGTTTTATAAACATGTTTAACATCAAAACATGATTTTTGTTGATTTTTATGGTTTTTGAATGGTTAAACATGTTTAAAACTAATCAAGACTTAATTTTCTACGTTTAAACTTTGTTAAACAAGAAAAATCTTAAGAGTTTTGATTAATACCTTGTAGATTCTTGGCTGGAGGATAAAGAGGGTCAACATAAATTTAAGCTTCTTGGTTTTGTTTGCCAAAAATATCTTGTTTTGTTTAATATATACAAGATGCTAGAAAGGGTGGGGGGTTTTCCCCTTTTGCGGTCGGAAGAAAGAATGGGCCCAATGGGCCTCTTTTTGGCCCATTGGTGCCTTGGTTTTCGTGCCACGTTTAATTCTTGGTCCAAAATTTAATTCGGGTCCGGTGTTTCGCAAAAAAATTAATTCGGGTGTGAGAAATAGCGTGAAATCGAGTGTTTTTCAGCTTATTTTTGTAAAATAAGAAAAACGTACTGACTCGTTGTAAAAATCCAAAATATTTTCATGGATTGCTTAGAACATGTCATGTAAGTGTTTTATAAATCTTTTTCGGCTTAACGGATGCTACAATGCTCGTTTTGATGTTAACGATTGCGTTTAAACTTATAGCGTATCAACAAACGAAACCTTTTTCGTTTAAATGGTTTTAAACGTACCGGGGCCTAAATATCAATATTTTAGCCACTATAATATATATATATATATATATATATATATATATAACTCGTATATGACCCCTCAGTATATATACAGGTCATAATCTGTATCAATCAGTTACTCGTTTAAGCACTACGAATTAACCGATTTATCATTTACTCGCTACGTAGTGAGTATAGTATACCTCGTTTTGTCACGAATGTCACATTACGTCCACTGCCGAGGCTGAGTATGTTGTTGTGTCAGCCTGCTGTTCACAGGTTATCTAGATGCAGCATCAATTGTTGGATTACGGTTTTCAATTTCTTGACAACCCAATCTTTTGTTATAACGATGCTGCGATTGATATTGTTAAAATTCTTGTTCATCATTCAAAAACCAAGCACACTGAAATTAAAATTCATTTTATTAATGACTGTTACGACTGTAAATTAATTCATATTGAGCAAGTTCACACTGATAATAATGTGGCGGACTTATTTACAAAAACCGGTCAGAACAGCCAGATTTAATGTGTTTGTGGGGTTTCTTAAAATGCTTCATTTCGATGATTGTCTTTTTGAGGTTAAATTTGTACATAAATATTTTATTTTTCTTTAAAAATTTTGCACAAATTTAGGGGGAGAAAATTAAATAATTTCAAAAAGTGTGTGTGTGTGTGTGTGTGTTTTATTATTAACAAAAACATTAATTTTACACTCCCGCTTAAAATTACGTCGGTTACTAAAGTTTGAAGGACATATGCTTGTGTATGTTTGGTCCTGTCATCTACTTATAGACATACATGATAACCATACACCTAAAGACTGAAAGTAACTGGGGCGATTGTGGTGTGTGTGTTTTGTTTTAATTCCTTCGCTTAAAATTATGCCGGTTACTCAAAGTTTGAGGGACATGTATTTTCATATGTGTTTGGTCATGTTATCTAATTGTAGACATACATGATAGCCATTTACCTAAAAACTAAAAGGGACTGGGGTGACTGAGTTCAAAATTTGTCTTTTGTAACTCTACTAGGCAGTGATATGATTATTCAGTTAAAAGCTTTTTAGAAGCTTAAAATATTTTCAAATGAAAATTGATCCAACATTTAGAAAATGATAGTAAAATTGATTTTGTGTGCTTAACGTGTGAAGTTACTAGGCTTAAAACGCTTTAGAACAGTCGTTGATTTGCATGGCAGCTTTCCATGATGCGTAAAACTTGAATTTCTCCGAATGATAGGCAGAAATGTAATTACCCAAGCATACACGAGCTCGTTAGTGTCTTGATCACAAAATTATTATGCCTTCGATTTTAAAAAAAATTGCTTATGTGAGATATATATAAGATTGTGTTACTAAATTTCGTTTTTCAAAAGCTTAAAGAGTCAAACTAGAACTACAAGGGTGGGGCATTCAAATAAGTCCTAAACACTCAGAATGTAAGGCATGTAAGTCCGGATGGCTTGTAAGTCCAACGTTCAACCTTAAAGCTTAAAAATCTTTTGTTTGTATATAGAAAATCTTTTAATCAAGCACTAAGGGTTGGAGTCAAATCGGGGTGATATGAGAAAAGCCAAATACGCTTTGAGAAGAGATAGGAGACATCACGGGTCCATAAGTGATGTTCATCTAAGCTTTATGCCTAATTGAACCTATCTCGTATCACTGACGCAATGAAAATCATGGTAAGTATCTTAATACCTGCTCTCAACCTGTTTATCTATGTCATAATAATGCTGAAAGTGAATCGTTGTGAAAGCATCTTAATCAATATGATTCCATGTTCGGATATTTTCATAAAAGTCTGCCCGCTTATCGAAACTGAAATTTGATTCCAAAATATGTTAAAATTACAAGAAGACCGAGTGTTAAGTAATTTTTCTATATCTTTATTTCTATCTTTATTTTTGTTTATCAATTAATTGTTATTAATTTTAATTTTTACCTCATGATTACTCTGGTCGAAACGAATACTATAAGACATCTGCATTATTGGTCCTTTTATTTTTAATCTCAAATATGTTATTTTCTTTCTAAGTCGAAAACCCTTAAGTGTCTAGCCTCTAAGTTAATCAATCTTGCTTTCTTTAAAAACTAACGTGATCTACGTTGATAAATAGGTAAATGAAAACTTGAAAATGGGGTTTTCGGGTCACTGTGAATGTTCTCTGTATGGAAATAACAGTTGGATCTTTTTGATAATCATGTTGTGGACCTTGCTTAGGATAAAGATTATGATGTTTGTGGGTTGTGTTTTGAAATGTTGTGAGTTTCTTGAGGTTGCAGGTTTATCTATCAATGGTGATTTTTGGTGATTAGAGAAGATGACACGGATTTCGAGATGGCAACCAAGAGTTTTCTTGAGGGTTTTAAGTCCAAGATGTTTAGAGATCTCGGGATCTTGAGTTCTCGGGATGGTTGACCGAAAACAATGGGTCAAACAGAAAACTTCTGAGATACTTAATCATATCAAGGGTTCTCGATCAAACAGTACTTTTCTTGAACTTTGTTGGACAGAGAAGTCAGTTCATGGACCGAAAACCAAGTTTATGGACAGAAAACTCAATTTTGGACCGAAAACCACTTATTTTAAATTAAAAATGACATTAATTTACAATTAAGAAACAATATTATCTAAACTTGCATTTTTGGTCCTTGTTCTTTAGTCAAGTTGTCAATTATCTTTATAATACTGAGTGATTATCCAGTTAAATGAATACACTATTAGCTTGACTCGTTTGTTGCGGTCATGGCTGATCAAGCACCATTGAAATTTGTGGATACTCACAATATTCTCGGATGCTTGTATAATCCACCTCTTGTACACAAGGAATTCAAGTCCATGATTGTGGGGCTTAACACGTGCAGGATTTCTCATGCTATACGAGAAACCCAGTTATTTGCAAGAAGATGCTAACGGAATTTTGGAACAATGCTTCCATTAACCAAAGGGGTGCTACGGGGCTGTGATAAAATGAAAAATATATATATGTTTGCCATGTATATTTTATGTAATATTTAATTAGTTTTTGTTCGTTTTTTGTTAAGATTTGTATACTACTAATATTATTGTGTTTTGTAGGTTCCGAGAGTTGATCGTGACCGAAAAGGGCGAAAAACGAGTCAAAACGAGCCAACACGAGAAGCCAGGACGCGTCAGGAAATGAACCGGAAGGAGAACCGGTCGTTCAAACCCCCCCTTTTAAATTTGTAAGCCGCTTCGCGCGGCCATGGGTACCCTTCATGGTCGCGGGTGGCGGCCATCCTATGTTTCCCGAAAGTTTTCACGTTCTGTCAGGTTTTGGGCCCTGTTTCAGTATAAATACACCCTTAACCTTAACCTGAAGAATACCCTACGAACTAGAGCCAAATTTGGAGTTTCTTGGAGCATATTTTGGAGTTATTTGGAAGTTTTGAAGGCAAGGAATCAACCTGTGAAGCGCTATGTTCAAAATCGAAGACTACGGGGTTTTATCGCCTTTAATCTTTCGCTTCTACTATTTTTCACCATGATTTCTTATATTATTATTTTGTTTGATTTTAAGATGCTAGGCTAAACATTATAAACTCCCTAGGCTTATGATGAAGTGTTAGGGCCCAAATTTTATAGTCGGATCTATGCTCAGGATCCCGAATATGTTCAGGATTCTCGTATAAGTTTAGTATCCTGAGTATTAATGCTAATAAATAGATATTTCTCTCTTGGTGTTGTTTTGTAATTGCAGGTATTAATTACACGGTTGGTGGTTACATAAAACATATGGAATGAATTATAAACAGCTATGATTAAGGGCCAAGCAAATGGTTAATGATTAACCATCAATCTTGCACTTACCATATTTGGCAATTGACTCGCACTTACCATATATGGCGATTGACTCCTTAAAGAATTAGTCAAAGACGTGAGGAGTAACAGCTAAGAGACTTAATTTCGCATTCAAAGCCATTAAACCACGTAATCAATGCATTAAAGACAAGGGCGGATTTCTCTGGATAACAGTTGTAATCTTTTATTATATATATGAGCTGATAATATCATTAGAACACACACTTTCACGTTCTAGCTTACTAGCAATCACTGTAACACTTAGCTCACGATCACTAATCAGCTCCACCATTTGTAATCACCCATTTTTGATATTAATAAACTTGACGGTGATAGTTTTCACCGTCCGGGGGTTTTTTGTGCCGGAGATTATAATATTCACGCGTAATTCGACCAAAAGTTAGGCTCATAATCTTTAACCGAAGCTATTCGACTAAAGATTAAGTTGTAAACTCTTGACCGAAACGAAGACTATTATATTCAAGGGTTTTTTCCCTCGTGTCATATCCTCGTGTTCAATCTTTTTACCATTTAGCACCTAGCCTCACGCACTAATTTGATCAAAAGTTGCTTTGTCAATTTTTGACCGAAACAATTTGGCGCCCACCGTGGGGCAAACGGTGCTTTGATCATTATACACTCTCAAAGTAAACCCTACTCTCAATATCCACAACATGTCTTCACAACCCAGGATTGTTTCATCTGCTGCTGCAGCCTCAGAATCCTCAGCGAGGCCACCCATGCCTCCTCCTGCTGGTGGCATCCCGAAGAAGCCAGATAACGTCCAAAAGAAGACTGCTACTCCTGTATTCTCGGGATCGAAACCATCTTCCCAGGATACCATCATGGTGTCCAACAACGACCTTCTGTCTTTGTGCAGACGGCTACAGGAACAGATGGATCGCCAGAACAAGACCAACCAGATGCTCGTGAGGGAACTGGAAGATTTCAAGAAAGCCAAGAAGTAGGTGGAAGAATTCACACCACTAATCCCGAGATCTCTGGATTTCACTCCTCCAGGATCCTCAGGATTGGTGCATCCAGAGTCGACCACGGCGTACAGCTCTGGACCCCCCATCTTTCCAGCATTTGGGGTCTGCGGGATTGCACTTATCCGGATCTCAAGAATACCCGTATTCATCATCTGCTGGGCCTTCTCAACATGCAGGATCCTCAGGATTGTTCCATCAATCTGGATCCTCAGGATTGTTCCAACAGTCTGGATCCTCAAGATTATATCATCAGACAGGATCCTCAGTTCCTTATCAACATGTGGTATCCTTAGGATTACCGCAAGGGTCTGGATCCTCAGGATTGTTTCAGCAGGCGGTATCTTCAGGATTAGCTCAAGCTCTGCAGCCCTCAGGATCCTATGACATACACCAGGGAGACTTTATCCCGATGCAAGCTAACAATCCAACTGCTCCGCTCACTTACCTTGGGAATGCTATGTTTGGGAATATGAGCTACATAGCCCAGACCGTTCCTCAGAATGTTAATCAGGGTAACTCTTTGAATACGATTCCATTTAATGCTAATCAAGGATTTTTGCAGGATGCAGGCATAAGTCCGGGCTTAGCCCGAGAATTGCAGAAACTTAGGGACATGATATCAAATGTCCCCGGCGTAATCCGTCCCATAGCCGAAGTTCCAACTGATAGTCACAGGATATCCCGGTTTGTGCCATCGATTAGTGACGTACAGATCCCAAAACGGTTTCAAACTCCAAATATGAAACTGTATGATGGCTCAACGGACCCTGAGGAACACGTCACACAATACAGAGAACGTATGGAGATCAATTCAATCCCTATGGAAATCAAGGAAGCATGTCTTTGCAAAGGGTTTGGGTCCACCTTAACTGGAGCAGCCATGAAATGGCTATTGAGTATTCCTCCTAACACTATCAATTCTTTTTCTCATTTAGTTAACATGATTAATAACCAGTTTTCTTGCAGTAGAACTTTTGAGAAAATGACAGGTGATCTTTATAGGGTTACCCAGAATCCTGGGGAATCCTTGAGAGATTTTATCACCAGGTTTAGTAAGGAGTCGCTGGAAATTCCGAATCTAAACCCAGCTTCAGCAGTGGAAGCTCTCAAGTTGGGGTCAGAAAAGGACTCCTATTTCTATGATGATCTTGTTATGACTCCATGCAGGTCATTAGACGAATCAAGAAGCAGAGCTCTGAGGTTTATCATGCTAGAAGATGACAAGAAAAACTCTAAGGTCGATATCCCGAAGTATGACCAGACGAACAGGAAATCCGAATCCCCGGGAAAATCATATCGAGCAGAGCCTTACTATAAGCTTAATAACCCCAGGATTAATGCAGTAGATGAGGAAAATGATTAAAAATATCCTAAGATCTCTGAATATTGTTTTTCTATTGATGTTGGTGGATTAATGTGTGTTATGCAGGATTTAGGTGAGAAAGCCAGGTGGCCAAGGAAAACGGAGAAACCAGGAGCCTGGAAAGATAAATCAAAATGGTGTGCCTTCCACGAAGACTTTGGGCACTTGACTGATGATTGCATTGCACTCAGAAGGGAGATCAGCTATCTTCTCAGCAAGGGCCACTTGAAAGAGCTACTTGGCAAGAAGAAGGGAAGAGAGCAGGATCCCGAGAAAATTTCTGAAAAACCGAATCCTCCACCAGCGGATGCAAGAACACTCATGTTCATATCCGGAGGATCCGATATCTGTGGAACCTCTTATTCTGCTGTAAAGAGAAATGCTGATCAAAGAAAGTTATAAGTGGCTGACAGACCAACGAAGACATCTATCCTCACCAAAGAGAGGGTTATAACCTTCGATGAAAGTGATAGAGTCGATGTTCAGGATCCTCATCATGATAGCTTGGTAATAACTTTATATGTAGCTAACCATTATGTTCACAAAATCCTCATAGATGGCGGAAGCTCTGTCAACATTATTCAATTAGACGTGCTGAAAAAGATGAATATTCCTGAGGATGAAATCATCCCCAGCTCCTCAGTATTGGTTGGATTCAGTGAAGAAACTAAAAACACTATTGGGGAGATCAAACTCCCAATATATGTCGAAGGGGTAAATAAAATGCAAAAATTTTGTGTTATTGACTCTTTATCTTGTTGCAATATTATATTAGGCAGGCCCTGGATACACGAGATGAAAGCAGTCCCCTCCACTTATCACCAATGTGTAAAACTCCTAAGTCCGTGGGGAGTTATCAAAATTATCAGTGATCAATAAGACGCGAAGAATTGCTACACCTCCTCCATGAAGGGTACTGCTAAACCCCAGCAGGCGTAGAAATTACAAAAGCCAGCACGAGGTGTAATGGAGGCCAGGGAAAAAGAAATTAAAGAAGTGCCTCTTTATCCCGAGGATCCTGAAGTCAAAGTGCTGATAGGAACGAGTATTCCTGAGGATATTGAATCAGATTTGCTCAATTTCCTCAAGACAAGGCTGTCAACATTTGCATGGAAACATGAAGATATGACAGGTATTTCCAAAAATATTATAACACATAAACTTGGAATTGATAACTCTTTCAGGCCAATCCATCAAAAGAGAAGAAAGTTTGCACCTGAAAGAAACATAATTATTCAAGAAGAAGTAGAAAGACTTTTAAAAGCAAAAATGATTAGGGAAGTTCAATATCCCCGATGGTTAGCGAATGTGGTGGTTTTACAGAAAAAGAATGGCAAATGGAGAGTCCTAAAGATCCATTCCCTCTACCACACATTGATTCGATGGTTGACGCTACAGCCGGCCACGAGATGCTGACATTTATGAACGCATCCTCAGGATTTCAGCAAATCCAGATGGAGCCCTCAGATCAGGAAGATACTGGCTTCATAACTCCCACAGGTATTTATTGTTATATTGCTATGCCCTTTGGACTTAGAAATGCAGGTGCAACCTATCAGAGGTTAGTTAACATGATGTTCAAAGAGCAACTGGGGGACACGATGGAAGTCTATATTGATGATATGGTGGTGAAATCCAAGAAAGCCGAGAATCATCTTCAAGATCTCAAGACCGCATTTGATATCCTCGACAAATACAATATGAAGCTGAATCCTTCAAAATGTCATTTCGGAGTGAAGTCTGGCAAATTCTTGAGATACATGGTCACCAAAAGGGGGATAGAGGCGAGTCCAGAGCAGATACAAGCTATCCTGAATCTGAAATCCCCAATATCAGTCAAGGATGTTCAAAGGCTAACTGACAGGATAGCAGCGCTCAACAGATTCATATCTAAATCCTCAGAAAAATGTAAAGAATTTTATGATATCCTGAGGAAAAACAAAAGGTTCGAGTGGACCAGTAAGCATGAGGAAGCCTTATCATCCTTAAAAGCTTATCTTTCTTCTACTCCTCTACTGGTAAAACCCGAGGAAGGTGAACCCCTATCTCTATATCTCGCTATATCAAATAATGCTATAAGTGCAGTTTTGGCTAAGTATCTCGAAGGTCAACAACATCCCATATATTATGTAAGTAAAAGTCTTTTGGATGCTGAAACCATGTATTCTTATCTTGAGAAATTAATTTTAGCACTTATTATGGCATCTACTAAACTTAGACATTATTTTGAAACTCACCCCATATGTGTTAAAACTAATTATCCTATTAAGTCTGTTTTGAGAAAACCAGAAATGTCAGGTAGAATGGCAAAATGGGCTGTGAAGCTAAGTGCATATATATAACATATGAACCTAGGACTGCCATCAAATACCAAGCATTAGCAGACTTTGTGGCTGATTTCACCAGTGAACTTAAAGAAAAGGCAGACTTGGAAGTCCAACAACTTGAAGAACCCAAAGATAAGTGGACTCTATACACTGATGGTGCTTCAAATGTTAGAGGAACAGGTCTCGGGATTCTGCTGAAATCGTCACAGGGGGACATTATACCTCAATCCATATCCTGCGGATTTCAAGCCACAAATAATGAGGCAGAATATGAAGCCTTGATAGCAGGATTACAATTAGCAATCGACATGAAAATCAGGTTTATTCAAGTTTATGTTGATTCATTATTATTAACTAATCATTTTAATGGTTCATATACTGTTAGAGGAGAAAGACTAATGAAATATCTAGAGCTAGTCAAAAATCTAGCAAAGTGTTTCGAAATGTTTAATATTTCGCAGGTACCTAGAGAAAGAATGTTGAAGCAGATGCCCTAGCATATTTAGCTTCATCTTTCAGGATACCAGAAGGTTTCAAGATCCCTATCATACATATCCACAGCCCAGCAATAGAAGAACAATGTGTCAATGAGATATCAGAAGATGGTAGAGATATGGGAGTCACAAATTCTGAGGATAATGAAAGTTCTTGGATTATCCCAATCAAGGAATATATTCAGGATGAAATTATCCCCAAGGATCAAAACCCAAGAGATTTTCGCACAAAGGTAATCCCATATACTATAATGAATGATAAATTATACAGAAAATCTCTTGCAGGACCATATCTTAGGTGCTTGGAGAAGGCAGAAGCTCAAAAAGTTCTTCAGGATATCCATGATGGAGATTGTGGAAACCACACTGGGGGCAGAGCACTATTCTCCAAGATCCTAAGGACGGCATATTTCTGGCCAACGATGAAGAGGGATGCTATGAATTATTCTCAGAAATGTGATGCATGCCAGAGACATAGCAACATTTTGCACCAGCCAGCAGAACCATTATATCCTATTATATCCCCTTGGCCTTTCATGAAGTGGGGAATGGATATTGTGGGGAAACTACCAAGAGCTCCAGGAGGAAAAATCTTTATGTTGGCTATGACAGCTTATTTCTCAAAGTGGATTGAAGCGGAAGCCTTTGTTCATGTCAGAGAGAAAGAATTTATCTCATTCATCAAGCGCAATATCCTGACAAGATTTGGAATCCCGGCAGAGATAGTGTGTGACAATGGCTCACAATTCATCGGCAAAAGAACAACTAACTTATGTGCCAGTTGGGGAATTAAAATGATCACTTCAACACCTGTCCATCCTCAGGCTAACGGACGGGCCGAATCAAGCAACAAAATCATTATCAATAACCTTAAGAAAAAGTTGGGGTCTAAGAAAGGAAAGTGAGCCGAGGAACTACCTTTTGTTATTTGGGTAGATAGAACCACTTCGAAGAATGCTACTGGTCAGACTCCTTTCTCATTAGTATTTGGAGCTGAAGCAGTTATCCCTACAGAGATGGTTATCCCAACAGCCAGAGTCAGTCATCAAAATCCCGAAGATAATACTCGAAGTCTACTTGAAGATCTAGATGCAGTAGAAGAACTCCGGGATTTGGCCAAGATCAGAATGGCATCCTATCAACAGAAGATAGCAAAGTCCTACAACAAGAATATCAGAGTTCGAAGGTTTCAAGAAGGGAATTTGGTTCTCCGAAAAGCTTTTCAAAATACTACCAATCCTACGGATGGCAAGCTCGCACCAAAGTGGGAAGGTCCTTACCTGATCGATTCAGAAGCAGGAAAGGGGCATACAATTTATCTACTTTGGATGGTAACTTGCTATCGAGGGCTTGGAATGCTATACACCTCAAAAAATATTTTATGTAAGATTTCTATCCCGAGGATAACTGTTATACTATACAGTTAAGGTATGTACTCAAAACTTAAACTTTTATTCATTTCTTATTATTATTATTCTTCAAACAAGTTACTGACTTAAGCATCGGAGGGGTGTTAGCAAGGCTAACACCCACCCCTCACTTAGAGTTAACTGTTTTGTAAGGCCTTGTCGCCAGCTTATCCTTAAGGTATAAGAGGTTTTCACCTCTTCCAAGGGTTAAGGGATCTTCATCTCTTCTTAAGTCGCCTGTAGAGCACGTATATTCAGCCTTAGTTTGAGAGGCGGGGCCAGCATATGAAATATAGTGACTTGTTACCTCGTTATCCTCGACTAATGGTTTGGATCTTGAGGTTCAAGGGATCTTCATCTCTTCTTAAGTCGCCTGTAGCGCATGATTTATTCGGCCTTTGTTTGAGAGGCGGGCCAGCACATGAAATATAGTGACTTGTTACCTCGTTATCCTCGGCTAATGGTTTGAATCATAAGTGTATGGTAGATGTACCATATTCTAAGGTTAAAGAGGTTTACATCTCTTCTAAAGGGCCTTGACGCCAGTTCATTCTTAAGGTTTAAGAGATTTACATCTCTTCTAAAGGGCCTTGTCGCCAGAATTTCTAAGAATATTTTCAGAATAAAGCTAATATTACAATTACATCGTTATATTCCCAGGATTTGAAGGATATCTTAAACGGTAATCTTATTACAAAGATAAGACGATCTGAACAATTTTCAGGTTTATTGATACACGGTTCTGATATGAGTTACTATCTGCAAGTATTTTATCTTATTTAAATTGACATTGGTTTATTGACTAAAACTTAAGCTTTTACTAAGAAAAATCTTCAAATGAGAAATTTTTTCTTTAAAGATTTAATAAAATAGGGATTTCGAAGGACTGATCTATTCTTGTAATGATGTCAACTTTAGCCGGTGCTAAAACATAAAATTTTGGTGCTACATGGAAAACAGTTTATCTTTAAAAAATTTAACAGCTGAAATTGGTAAAAACAGCTGTCAAATTTTGGGGACAATTGTTAGGGCCCAAATTTTATAGTCGGATCTATGCTCAGGATCCCGAATATGTTCAGGATTCTCGTATAAGTTTAGTATCCTGAGTGTTAATGCTAATAAATAGATATTTCTCTCTTGGTGTTGTTTTGTAATT
This sequence comes from Bidens hawaiensis, assembly GCF_021521415.1. NCBI lineage: Eukaryota > Viridiplantae > Streptophyta > Magnoliopsida > Asterales > Asteraceae > Bidens > Bidens hawaiensis. The sequence goes on from NW_027491482.1 coordinate 103,558, forward strand.
GCAGGTATTAATTACACGGTTGGTGGTTACATAAAACATATGGAATGAATTATAAACAGCTATGATTAAGGGCCAAGTAAATGGTTAATGATTAACCATCAATCTTGCACTTACCATGTTTGGCAATTGACTCGCACTTACCATATATGGCGATTGACTCCTTAAAGAATTAGTCAAAGACGTGAGGAGTAACAGCTAAGAGACTTAATTTTTCATTCAAAGCCATTAAACCACGTAATCAATGCATTAAAGACAAGGGCGGATTTCTCGGGATAACAGTTGTAATCTTTATTATATATATGAGCTGATAATATCATTAGAACACACACTTTCACGTTCTAGCTTACTAGCAATCACTGTAACACTTAGCTCACGATCACTAATCAGCTCCACCATTTGTAATCACCCATTTTTTATATTAATAAATTTGACGGTGATAGTTTTCACCGTCCGGGGGTTTTTTGTGCCGGAGATTATAATATTCACGCGTAATTCGACCAAAAGTTAGGCTCATAATCTTTAACCGAAGCTATTCGACTAAAGATTAAGTTGTAAACTCTTGACCGAAACGAAGACTATTATATTCAAGGGTTTTTTCCCTCGTGATCATATCCTCGTGTTCAATCTTTTTACCATTTAGCACCTAGCCTCACGCACTAATTTGATCAAAAGTTGCTTTGTCAATTTTTGACCGAAACATGAACCATCTTTTGTGTTTTGATTCTAGTTGGATTTTTTCTTTTCGTTATGGTTTTATGATTCAGTAAACTATTTGATTTTACTTGATTGATGCGTATGTATACTTGGTTTTGGTTGTTCTAGTTTTATTATTCCACGTTATCCTTGGTGATTGTCTGTCATATAATAGGATTTTGTTAGGTCATTTACTGTGTGTTCTTGACTAGTTTGTGGTTTATTTGCAGTAAAACCATAGGAATAATATTATTAGTCAAACGAATAAAAGTGTGTTGCTAACCTAGAAAGTTGTAAGGTGATAGTTAATTGTTAGATCTTTTTTGATTAAGATTGCTAGATTTAGTTATTCGTGAGGAGCCCGTCTAGATTTGATTAATTAACCTTGTCTAGCGAGTCAATTGAGTTCATTAAATTACCTTTGATTTCCACACTTTAAGGTAGGATTTCATTATAAAAGATACTCTTTCATAAACTAATTAGATACCCGTAAGGAAGTTTAATACATACCAGTGTGTCTTAAAACTTGTTAGAAACTCATAGGTGACTTCTTGAAGGGTCAGGGGTCCTGTTCAGGTTATCTTTTAAGTGTTTATTTTACGATCCCAGTTCCATAACTATTATTTTCCAACAATTTGATAAATAAAACTTTTGGGATTCTAGCTTAGGTGGTTTTTAATCATCATTTAAATCAGTCAAACTTGTTTGCCTTGTGTTTCATTAATTGTCTTTTATTAACTAGTTTATTTTATTAGTTTAATATGATATAGTTTAACCCCCCCCCCCCCAATAGTAATAAATAAATAGTCGTGTCAGTTAGTCGAGTCTAATTAATTAGTTAATATATGTAATTTAAAGAGTCTCGTGGGTTCGATATTCTAACTTACTTAGCTATACTAGAGTCGATCGGTTCACTTGCCAGTCAGTAGTTTAGTCGAGTTTAAATTATTTGACTACTGTTAGCACGTCAATCTTCTGGCGTCGCTGCTAGGGATTTCTTAGCGATTGCGTTATAAGCTTTGATTAGACTTACTTGCAATACACGTGCTATTATGTTTTTGCTTTTGAGTTTTTAGGGTTTTAGTTAATTAGATTTTTACACTTAGAATCTTTTGTAATATGTTTTATGATTATGTATCAATCATTAGGGTTTCTAGAAGGAATGACAGCTGTCTAGGCAGGTCTATAAAAGGAATAATCTAGGGCAAGCCTTGACAGCAGACACCCAGATAGCTTTTCAGAGAGACATCCTGATTATTTCTGAAATCGATTGTGATGGCTTTCCTTAGAGAATCGTAAGGATATACATTCCTTACTAAAACCCTGATTGATTTCCGTTTTGTATTGATCATTCTATAAATGGAAATATTTTAAGTTGAAGTCTGTGTTTGTTACATTTATGTCTGCTTTTCAACAATTAATGTGTTATTGATTCCGCCTTTAAATAACTAGTGTTCTTACCTTAAATAGTAGGTCGTCAACCCTCTTGTCGAAACTTAACAGTGTGGGTTGTGATATTGATTGTGTGAGTGATATATCCTGTGAGAGGGACCGACAAAATAAAATAAAATGGTAGTGAGTGGCGGTGGGATGGTGGTGGTGGGCGGCGAGCAGTAATGGTGGTGGTGGGTGGCGAGAGAAATTGTTGCTGGTGGTAGGCGGCGGTGATAGTGGGCGGTGGCGGCGATGGTAAGTGGCGGGTGATGGAGGTGATGGCTGGGAGCGATGGTTGGTGGTGGGCGGCAATGGTAGATTGTGATGGGTGGTTGGTGGTGGAAGCGGAGGCGGGTGGTGGTGGCGGCAGGCGGCAGAGACGGTTGGTGGTGGTGGCGGGCGGCAGAGGCGGGTGTTAGTGGCGGAGGCGGGTGGTGGCGGGCGGCGAAGGCGATGATGGTGGTGAGAAGGTAATGGGTAGTAGCGGTGGGAGGGTAGTGGAGGTGATATATTGTGAAAGAGGGATGGAATAAAAAAACAAGGGGGTGGATGGAATGAATTTGGGGTGTTTTGAAGGAAATGGAATGGACATGGTAACGGGTGATTCCGTTCCACTGACCAACCAAACACATTTTTTTTCATTCCATTATAAGGGCTCATTCCATTCCGCCTCTCGTTCATGCATACCAAACACTACCCTAGGTTATTTCACAGACAACACTTTGGAGGATGCATACGTGACTTATAACTTATATTTAATAGTTTGATATTTGTGAAGACTTAGGTGTTTAGTTTCACCAGATTATACTTTAAAAAATTTTATAAGGTTATTTTTCACGGGATTATTCCATAGAATAGTAACCAACTATGAAAGTTGTTCCAATCAGGTCACTGATAAAAACTTTTGTTTCAATTAAGTCACCAAACTTTCATTTTTGTTTCAATCCTAGATATTTCACATAGATAGCAGGTAATCTAGTTTTTTTTTATTTTTCAATGTTTTTACCTTGCATAATAACTTTTAAAGGTTGCGAAAATTAGTATAAACGCGAAATATAATTTTAAAATTTCGAAAATTTGCAAAAAAGTTCAGAAAATTGCAATAAATTGCAAAAATTGAAAAAAAAATACAAAATTGTTCAATTTTTTTTAAAAAAAATTACAATAAATTACAATCCTTTTAGCTATATTGTTATTAGAGGTTGCAAATGGGTTGGGTTGGGTCGAAACGGGTCATGGGTCGGAACGGGTTAAGGTTGAAACGGGTTAGGGTCGAAACAAGTTAGGGTCGAAAAGGGTCACTTAAAAAAGGGTTGTTTTGGTTCGGGTCGGAACGCGTTAGGGTTAACAGGTTCGGGTTAGAACGCGTCAATGTCGGGACTAGTCAAAATAGGTTTCGGGTCATTTTTTTGACAAACGAATAAGCGCGTTTTCAACACGTTTCAACACGTTTCAGCACCTAACAGCTCGTCGAAGCGATTTTTCACTTCGTTTCAGCACCTAACAGCTCGTTTAAGCGTTTTTCAGTTCGTTTCAGCACCTAACAGCTCGTCGAAGCGATTTTTCACTTCGTTTCAGCACCTAACAGCTCGTCTAAGCGATTTTTCAGCTCATTTCAGCACCTAACAGCTCGTCTAAGCGGTTTTTCAGTTCGTTTCAGCACCTAACAGCTCGTCTAAGCGCTTTTTCAGTTCGTTTCAGCACCTAACAGCTCGTTTAAGCGGTTTTTCAGTTCGTTTCAGCACCTAACATTTTTCAGCTTGTTTCAGCACGTTTTGATCAAAATGGGTTGTGTTGATTCGGGTCGGAACGGGTTACGATCAACATGTTCGGGTCCGAACGGGCCCATGTCGGAATGGGTCTAGGTCGGAAAAGGTCAAAATGGGTTTCCGGTCGTTTTTTTGTTTGTTAAACGAGGACAACGGACGAAACGTTTTAGTTTTTTTACTTTTTTTGTTTTTGTTTTATATTTGAATTATGGTTTTTTATTAATTTTTTTGAATTTTTTTTTTAAAAAAAAAACCTAAATTACCTGGTATCTAGGTAAAATATATAGGATTGAAACAACAATGAAAGCTTTTATCAGTGACCAGACTGGAACAACTTTCAAAGTTGGTTACTATTCTATAAAATAATCTCTATTTTCACCATCTTATACTTTGAATAGTGTAAGGGGGTGTTTGGCCTAACTTTTATTTTCTAGCTTATGTTTTTATTTTCTAGCTTATGCTTATATTTTAAGGTAGCTTATAGCTTATTTTCTATTATTTGATAAGCTCATTTTAAGTGTTTGGATTAGCTTATATTCTACAACTCGATTATACGTCTTAATAAGTTGTTAAATCCACCATTCTTTGATTTGTTGCCGTAATAAGTTGCTTCAATATTATTAGTCCACCATCATTTGAAGGCAAATGAGTAACTTAACTCCTTTAACAAATAAGTATCTTCAAATAAGCTAAAAACCATATTCAAATAAGCTTATAAGCATAAGCTAAAAAGCTAAACCAAACACCAAACTAAATTTATTTTGTAAAAAAAAAAAACTAAAAACTTTACTAAAAAAGCTATAGGCCAAACACCCCCCCTAAGTTATTTACTTTATTCGAAGAAGTCATACGGATGAGGTAAGATAAGAATCCCAAACACCCCCTTTAAACCCATCAACAATTCATATCGGAGATTAGGGTTTTGCATGGGGGACGGCACATCAGAATACCGTGTTCTCAAAGGTCCGTCGAGGCGTTCTTCTGGTAGACAGGTTGTTTGGACCCACGGACTTCAAACTTCAGGTGGTAGTGTATATGACAATTATGATTATGATTCTAATGATAATGGGGAGGAGGAGGAGGTGGTTTACAACAAGATATACTCCGTGTTTGCGGGTGTAAAGTCATTTCCTTTCAAGACTATCATTTTTCAGTTTTGGCGACCGGTGTCTGATCTGGTTCTTGCACCGTCCCCTAAGGTCTACGCCGCACCGCCTTTTATCCGCCTTCTCCGAGATAAATATAGGCCGCGTTCTCTTAAGTATCAATATAGCATCCATGAAGGAAGAGATAATAACCACCCTGCTTGGATTATAAGCGGTGGTCCAGTCCTCGCTGCATTCAGGAACCGGTTTCCTGAGGCTGTTTTGGATTTGAGGGAATTGTCAGGGTCTCCGTTGGTGGATGTTGCTTTGGAATGCGAGTTAACGTGTTGTGTCATGCTCCCAGTTTTCCTTGCTGATGAATGCTTGGGTGTTGTTGAATGCTCTATGAAGCATCCTTCGCATCTTCTTCCGATATTCAATGAGATGGAACGGGAATTGGAGGTGTGTTTTATTACTTCATTAAGCTTAATAATTTTTAAAAAAAAAAACCCATTTTGAAACTTTGATTTCGTTAATTTGCAGAAAGTGGGTCTGAGTATCTATCATGTACAAGGAAAATGGCCATACAAGGTAAAATAAACCTATGTTTATGTTTATATTTTGAATCTGTCTGAATACTTTATTTAGCGTGTCTCTTTAAACAGACAATACCGGGTGGCTTGGAACCTGTCAAAGTCGAAATTGAAAAGGCGTTAGGGATGGCTTGTGAGTCACATGGACTATCGCTTGGTCAAGTCTGGATCTCTTATGAAAGTGAGAATAATCTGATGTCTTTGGTGAAACTGAGTTGGTATTCAGTTGATTCGGATGAAGACCCTATGTCTTCCATTAAGGATTTTTATGATAAGTTCGATGTCATTTCCTTGAACAAAGGGGATGGGCTAGTCTCGAAGACCCTTCAAAATCATAAATCACACCTGTGCAGAAACATATATAAGTTGCGTGACAATAGGGGGGTATTGGCGCTACTTTCTGCCACTACCAAATGCGCTTCTTTTGTGATATGCTTGAGGAGCTCTCACACGGGCGAACTTGGCTACGCCTTTGAGTTTTTTTGGCCCCACAGTTGGAACCATTTGTTCACGTTGGAAGTTCTGTTATCGACACTAAAGAAGTATTTGCCAAGTTTTAATTTTGCTTCCGGTGGACAACTTGATGATGAAGTATTTGTTGTGGATGTTGGGAACTCTTATTTGGGGAGTGAAAGCAGGCTCGTGAAGGTTCCCCAAGGAAACGAAGATGAGGGTGACGGTGACGGTGACGGTGACGGTGATTATGATGTTGATGATGATCTAGCCATATTAGCTACTTACAGAAACGAAATTTTGTTATTCGACCTCCCACGCTCATCCACATTTGAAGATCTTATGGTAAAGCTAAAGGAGGAGTTTGAGTTGGATCCAGCTTGGACGTACAAGGTCGAGTACGAAGACTTTCCTAACAAATGGTCTAGTCTGGTAAACTTAGAGAGTTGTCGGAGAAAAGAAGACATGGGTCTTATTAAACTTCGTGTGCTGGGTGAAGGCATTGAAGTAGGCTGGCGGTGGAGGAGTAACAGTTAATTTTTATTATGTTCTAACTTCTTTATGTTTGTTTTGCGCTTTTGAGACAATGTATGATTGTATCCTTAGAGATGCAAGTGGTTTAATGGTGGCAAAAGGCATTGAATTTCCTTTTTTTTTTCTAAAAGGCAAATTGTTATTTGGCAGAATTTAAGTTCTGGTCTTAAAATAAATTATGCATGCACTTGCTGATATCATTATTCAAAAACAGTATTCTTCGTTCACTTTTATCCAAAAGAACATCGAAATGGAGCAAAAACCCGAGAATTACATGAAAATTTTACACTTTATGATCAAGAAATACTGTACACACAAAATTTCACACGCCCTGATTAAAACTTCAAAATCCCCACAATTTCCATCAAAATCCCATCCTAAAAATTGAATCTTTAGTTCACAAATTTACAATTCGTGCGGTTTGGGGCTCCGTATAATGATAGTTACAAACAACGGCATCGAAATATTCACTAACAATCTCTTCATCTCCACCTCTCTTTCTACATATCACTTCCCACTCCCCAGATTCCCTTCTCGAAACTGACACACCAAGTCCGAACTCGGTGGCATAATCTTTCAAATACTCCAATAACCCCCCCCCCCCCCCCACCCCCAATAACCTGGAAACCTTTTGTCACTAAAGTAACCGATGTATGTAAAGAAACGAAAGCAACTTAAATAAAATTATATCACAACGTGGATGTACATTTCCTCGAAATCCCTTTTTATCATAACTAATTATTCTTATTAAATGTAACCAACTTGTTGAACTTTGGGGACTGAAATTGCCAAGTTAACAAACTTGTAAAAAAGGTAAAACTAAGATTTCCACTTGATACAGTCGAGCCAAGACAACCACTTTAGTGGGCTTAAGTCTTAACAAACAAACCAACACCTTTTGTTGTTTAACATCCACACCAGTATCTATCTGTGCATATTAAAAAGTTTGTAAAACAAAGCGGGTACATGATTCAAAAGTGCCCTTCTAATATATACTAGGAGAGCTCAGGCGTTGTTGCAACGGGTAAGCTCGATTCTGAATAGAATTCATATCAAAGCATAGATAAAATAAGTATGTGACAACGGTATTGACAGTGTATTTAGAATTCTAACAAAAAAGAGAGTGGTAATTTGCAATTCAAAAATGTGATTATGTACAAAACGCATATTAATAAGACAGCGTTAGCATAGGCTAAAGGTAAAGCCGAATATGCGAGTGAATGACCATTAATCTATAAACTTCTATAAAGCATGGACTCTTTGATGAGATTATGTTAACATAAATCATGCCCAATAAACCAACCATTCTACACCAAAAATATAATATATTCTTTTTACTCAGTTTGTAATACAATTTATATCAAGATGCAGAAAAAAACAATTATATTGCAACTCACTCAGGATAATTCTACAAGTGATCAAAGTGCAATTTAGCTTCAAATCTTCTTGTACGTCCTTAAGCTGCAGTCTTAAAAGAAGCTATGATCAACAAAACAAAAACTAATAACAGCTTTTATTTCCATTTTATCAGGCCCAATAGCTACTTTTGATCCAAATTTCAAGGTTGATGCTACTAACTATTTTCATGTACATGTTACTAACCACCACGAGAAAGTCGACTTTGCGTATTTGAAAACTCACATTTGAAAAGAAAAAAAAAAGCAAAGTTAACTAAAAACAAAAAAGACACGGCTGGATATTTGATGTAAAAAGATTGATATACTAAGAAATCTCAAATCACGGCCCGAAATTCGAAAGCTCCTAATGGCCCAAAAGAGACATTCAGGCCGGCCCGTGGGCTATGCATGGGCCCAAAAATTATTTTTCATTATGTATAAATGTCTATATAATTAATCCAAAGAGAGAGAGACTAACTCTCTCTTTTTGTACAGAACTAGTATCTTGACCCCCCGCGTTGCAGGGGAGGGGGACATTATCACAATGAATTTCATCTTGCAGAGAAAAGTTGACAGTTTTGAGTTTTTATAGTCAAACAACATACACAACGCAAAATTTAATGGTAGTATGTAATGTGGAATATGGAACTCTAATCAGCATAACGCACACAATGCATTTTCGCTAAATTAGATGAATAAGAAAGTCAAATTAACAAATCACATGGCAGCTTCTTTTTGGCAGTATCAAAAAATAAAAAATCTTAAAACATAACTTACAACACACAAAAGCCACTTCTAACATGGATTACATTCCTAACATAATAGCAACACATCTGAATTTCATCAATACCTCATAACCACCATATTTACCTGCAAGTGATGCAAGATAGAAAAGCGGGTGGCTCAACCACAATCATCAATCAACAGCAATGGTCATCCCGTTCACATATTTACTGCAAGATAGGTGGCTGGAACAACAATATGTAAACTTTGACTTGCACATTACATGTTTTAGTCAAAGTTTGCAGGTCAACAAATCCAGTAAACGCCATATAATGCAAACTTTGTGTGCATTGTTAACCCATTCTTACGATATTCATATAAACAACAATTAACCCTGAACTTGAAAGTGAGACAGGGTGCACCAACAGAACGACCCGTCTTCAGAAAGAAGTTTAGTTTAAACAAATGTATTGAGTAAGGGTTGTGCAACAAAGATTTGACCCTTATGTCTTGATGCGTTATTGGATTGTATATCTGGCTTGCCACCATGGGTGATCCTATATTGTGCCCCCCCCCCCCCCCCCACACACACACCCACCCACCCCACACAGCAGGCGGGCCACTGGAAAAATATATATACAAAGATAAATACAACCCGAAATCCTAAAATACAGACCTTTACAGAAAAGACAGTAATTTGGTAATAAACTTTTGCAAGACTCTTCCATAACCAAAAATATAAAGGGGAATTTAACGCATTAAACACTTACCATTTTAACCTAGTTACACGACCTTACAAAAGAGAGAATAAAAAACATGATTTGAAAACTATATATTTACCTAAGGATACTGAAGGAAATGTAATCCCAACTTCCATTCTTCATCTTTCTCCAATTTTTGTGAAGCGTCCTGCCAAAAACAATTAAACTCACCCATAGATCTAATACCTATTTCAAGAACCCAAAGTTGAAAACTTATTACAAATAAACCATAAAAATGGGACTCTTACCCCCTGTAGTTCATCTATTCTAAAGCCTATCAAACTGCCGGCACGCTTTCTGACTTGCAACTGATCAAACAGGCGGAAGCTCTCCATTTGCTTGTTATATAAGAAAATAATCTGCAACTAACCAAATAATTACATAAATATAAAACACAAAATACGAAGTCTGATGTGAATTTTGTTAAATTGATGAATAATTAATTGAATCACCTTAGGGTTTTGAAATCGAACCCGGCAACAGTAGGTAATGACCAACGATCGGCAATGGATGAACTGATCGCTGCAGGCTCCTCTGGATGTAATCGATGTCGAAAACTTGAGAGAAGATGAAGATGTGACGGGGGTAGCAGACCCATATCAGAGTTCGGTCAGGTTTGGTGGTAGCAGATGAATATCTTTTTCTCTCTGACGTGTATCTTTTTAATGTGAAGAAGAGAAAGACAGGTGGACGTGTCTAACAACAGGAAGGTTCAACAGGCTGGAAAGGGGTACAACATGTAAAGCAAGATTAACAACTTTAGTAGCACACAACTCCCGAAATTATAATTATACTAGTATTTAGACCCGCCGCGTTGCGGCGGGCGGCGTCAAGTTGGAAAAGAAACTCTCCGGTGTCCCAAGTAATGCTCTGAATAGTTTCGCTAGTACTCGCCATGACTGCTTGTTCTTTGGCTGCTCCCTTTCGTACTAACTTCTGTGCATTTAAGCAAATGTTCTCAGTAAGATGGTGTTTTACAAACATCGATCTATTACTTAGTAGTTTGTCCATTGTACTAACTCCTGCTAACAGACCAGGCTAAGTAGAATTTTCATCGATTATGTTTGTTACAACTGAGTTGTTATATGATGTAGTTTATATAATCCTAAATAGTGTGTTTCAAAGAAGTTTGTGACCCTTCATTTTGCTGCTTTACTTTGCTCATTCCATGACAGAGAGAATTAGAAAATGTTCTCTCCATACACTTGTTTATACCTTAAAGGGTTAATTCAGGTAATCTTCTCCTCCAACGGGTCGAACTCAGGTTATATTTTATTAAGAGGTTGAATTCAGGTATTGTTTATCTAAGGGGTCAAACTCAGGTACGTTAATCTAAAGGGTCAAAGTCGGGTTATGTTTGACATCTTAACGGGTCGATTCATGTTATATTTTATCTCTTAAGTGATCGATTCGCGTTATGTTTTATCACTAATAGGTCAAACTCGGGTTAATTATTTCTAATGTTTTATCTCTTAATGGGTCAATTCGGGTTGCATTTATCTCATTTATATTGCAAAACATCCCTACACCAGCATATACAGAAATAAAAGATCCACTTTATCTACATCTAAACAGATGTTATAGAAACATCAAAACTTACATAATAGTTACTGTCGTGTTCCCTGATCAAAGTGAATTACTTTAGCAAAAACACTCATCTTTGTCAGCATTCTCTTGAGTTAGCCTAGCAGCAACCTGACAAACAAATATTTACATGTTACATTCATCACACACTCGAGTCAAAAAATCTTTTAATAAACTGAAAAGATATGCAAAATTACCCCATCGTCCTTTTAAGTTTACTAAGAGGAGAAGAAATCTTCGGTACATCTGGATTGCCTTTCGTCTTTTCTTTTTTCTTTTTTCTGTTCATTACCTTTTGCAATATAAACCAAAGCCCCTTTCAACAATCTGCAGTCACATAAATACAAAGTAAAAAAAATGTACAATGATCGTAAGCAACTTATAGAAAAATTGTAACTATTTATTACATGTAGTGCCTAAAGGCTAAAGCAATAGCTCCAAGTGTATTGACAACAACCCCAATTAACCTCTACGGCAGCCTTCAAGTACTGAAATGTAGCACTTATATAAATATACACTCAATTATATTAACGAAAATCAATTCTAATGAAATTAACGAAAAAAAATAATGAATTACCGAACTATGTTTCTGAAGGAAATGTATACCAGAATCCCAGTTTGGACCTCAGTTAACTGCAAGAACAAATTCAAACGATGTTAAATAATGTAATTGATTTGACCTAAAAACAATATACACATAACAATTAAGAACAATGAGTAGTTAGTAATTACCCATCGACGATCCAGATGTCATTCGCCGATCAAATTAACCCATTCACAGAGAACACACTGATTTTCAGACAACGCCGAAGAAACTAACCCATTCACACAGACTGAAAGCAGTTGTCATTCGCCGGCAACAATAAATATATAGAGAGAAAGCAAACATGCATGGGCAACTCGATTGACAACGAAAATAATTTGTTTATTAGTGTCAGAGGAGTTTTCAGCAGATCCAACCTGTTCATGGTGTTGGAGTCGCAACAGAGACACGTGGGATGGCAACGTGTCGAAAACGGGTATGGGATTTCGACAATTCACGACCGTTAACTGCTCATGTTTGATCATGATCTCAAATTTTCATGTTATGATATTTCAATTTTCATATTTGATTTAATTTTCTAAATTATAAAATGCTAGGAGAGCTTCATGATTTGTTAAATATTAAAATTATATCATTTCGTTACGATGTGCTTGTTTTGTTTATTATTATCACAACTATTTAAATTTTATATGAGTTACCGAATGCCTTTTGAAAAAACAATGTTCTTTTTTTTAAACTCCTAATTTGACCATGTATGTAACTTACAGATGTTAATTGCCATATCTGAGATGTTGACCGGGTCAAAGTATATGCACTATTACCAGCATTATCCGAATATGATCATTAATTCTCTTGTAGCAGTCTGCTTGGCAGAAGGGATTAACTGACAGAGGGGGAGTTAGCAAGCTTAGATAATCACCTAAACTCTACAAGCTTGAAACAAGCTCCATACAGCGGTTTTCTTTACAACTTCGTGGTATTTGGCCTTTAATATTATTGTGTGACATATATACTTCCGTGCTCGATTAAATACTCATGCCAAGTGGTGTCATGTAAGGCTTGAAGAGCTTTTACACCTATAATAAGAGAGCATAATAATTTTAATGACTCTTGTTGTATCAACTTGTACGTGAACCATCCATGACGTACGTCTTCAAGCACAAGATCAAGAGAATTCTTTTCCTGTATTTGTTCGATGAGAAATGTGAGTCTGTTTTGTCCACTTTCTCCATCCCCTCTATAAAAATGACAAAAAAGGTAATGGAATTACTTCTTATTCCCGTGTTTGATCTCTTCCATCGCGGCCTCGCTCCTTGTCACCTATGTTGAAGAAAGGTTTGGGACCCTGTAGAGAATGAAGAGTGGCCAAAGATCTTCCTCTCAACAGGGCTTCTCGAGGCTCCACTCTCCTCCCTGAATAAGTAAGGCCCCGTTAGCCTGGGCAAAGATGAGGATAAAGAGTAAGGATTAAAGCCCCCTTAGCTCTGAAGACATTAATTATTGTGTGAATTTCTTGCAAATAATTTGCTTTTTTCTTTCTTCACACGCAAGTTTATGATCATCTGATGATAATAATTGTAGCAGAATATCTGGTGTCAACACCTTTGAATTTCTTAGTGCTGATGAGTTGATGACAATAACCTCGATATCCTGAATCAAACTTCTCTGATGTGTAAGTCTAATGAATATTTTAAAAAAACATTAATTTAAGTGATTTGTGTTTAAATTTTACTATAAAAAGAATGGGTGATGTTAAATGTACCCCCCTTTAGTTTTACTAAACATATCCCCCACCTAAAGTTTTATATTAATACAATTTAAACCTTTTTGTTTTTCCTTTGTCATTTTGTTATCTTTTATTATCATTATTATCTAAAAATAGTTTTTTTTTAATCTTATGCACCCAAACCTAACAAAAAAGTATTTACATTTATCTTATAAAGACGTTATATCATTATTCTTTAAATACATTTTATATAATATTTAATAATAAATATTATTATTATGACAAAGAACAATAAACACAAAATGAGAGAAAATGAAAAAAAAATAATAATAAACGGTAAGGTTTTTTATTGATATGTTAATGAAAGACTTGAAATGTCAACAAATATTAGAGTGTAGTAATATATCAAATAAAATTAAAAAGATATTAAAAGTCTAGGGGATATAGGGGATAAGATATGACAAATACACAAGAGGGTTACATTATCAAATAATAACATAAAGCATATAAACTTAAACGGTCATTTATCATAAAGTTAAAAAAAAAATTAAATATTTAAAAAGTTATGTGTCCATAGACGCTAAACAACGCAGCAAATCTTTATTCGGTGACCTACAAACAGTTAAAAAGTCATCATATAAAGGAAATTGTATCAAATGATTTCAATAAATGCAAAAAGAAGTGAGAATTCTTCCTCACATAGTCTATAAGGTTTTTTATGTTTCCTAATTTATCCGTCCAAATTTTAAAAACATTAAAAAATGTGTCTTTAAATTTCGTCTTTCAAAACGCATTTAAAACGAGTGGTGAATATGCAATCAAAGTTTAATATTACTTATTTGAGACGAATGTGTAGTCGTCTCACTCATAATAGCAACATACAATCAAAGTTTAATATTACCTTTTTTTACTGAAGAGACGTGGATCGACTCACTGGTAGACGATCTACTTTTCTCGGGTGTGATTATACTATTTCACCGATGGTTTTCTTGGATCTGTGTTCTTCCACCTACAAAATGAACAGCACCGTCAACTTACCCCTCAGAAAGGGACAGAGGGGTCCTCTTTGGGGTAACCCTCCGGTGTGAGAATAAGTATTTGTGGGAGAAGATAATAATATCAGAGTAAGGAAATCTGGAGAGTATTGCTTAATAGCTGAATACCCTGTAATTGGATGTGATTGGATGTGATTGTGTGTGTTACTGACTGTAACTGTCTGTTGTTATGATCGTATGTAATTGAATATGATTGAAATGTCTCTCCTTGTGGAGTTGATGCTGTATTTATAGTGCTAGGGTTTCCACTGATTGAGCTCAGCCTTGTTGGCCTCTTCCAATTGATTTGCGCCACGTGTCCTTGGGGGGCACCTGGTGCTTTTTCATTGGTTATAATCACGTGGTAGCACATGGGTTATGCTGAGTTGTCCACCTTTCATTTGGCAGCTGTCAACATCAGCATATTCTTATTCCTTAAAAAGATACCTTCTGGAAGGTTGTCTGACGTGCACAATCAAGGTTGCCATAATCCTGATTTGGATAAGGACGAGGTTGATTACGTGCATGTGTGATGCGCGCCTATCCTGAGGATGCGCGAGGTCTTCTCTTTATTCTCACGCGCAGATGTTTCATGCGCAGATGTGATATGCACAAGCATGTGATATGCGCCACGCGCGGATGCGCCACGCGCAGATGTGATATGCGTGAGCATATGTGATGCGTGAGCATATGTGATATGCGTGAGCATGTGATGCATGAGCATATGTGATATGCGTGAGCATATGTGATGCCTGAGCATGTGATATGCGTGAGCATATGTGATGCCTGAGCATGTGATGCATGAGCATATGTTATATGCGCCATGCGCATAGGTTTTGGCTTTGTGCCTTCATAATGTCTTGATTTCAAGACTCTTGTCTATATCTTGTGGGTTGACCCGCCTCGCTCGGTGTTGAGGCGGGTACATACCTCTTCAAGCCCCCCCAGTCTAATGTGTGTCTTGTCTCGCGCGAGCGAGGTAAGATAGATGTTAGACTAAATAGTTTGCTCTTTTTGTAGGGGTTTTGTCTTTTTCTTCTTATTATTCATCGTTGCGCGAAATTCTATCCTTTTAGTTGAAAACGAATCGTCCCTGTACGTGTTTGGTTGTTGCTGACATGCGTCAGTGATGGAGACGTGTCAGATCTTTCGTGTGCTCGAGGTGCTACAGTTGCCTTTCGTGTCCCCTCAAATAGTGTCAGGGACACGTGTCGCGCTCGCGTTGGTCTGTTCGTGCGAGTGGAGGCGCGTGAACTCTGGCAGCAGCTGTACAGTTTCTTTTCGTGTCCCCTCACACAGTGTCATGTACACGTGTCGCGCTCCCGTTGGCTTACACCTGCGAGTGGGGGCGCGTGAAGTCTGATCAGTACCAAAATTTCTCTCTCCTGGGCCTATAAAAGCCAGCCCTTTGAGTTTTTTATCCTTCATCTTCTTGTTTATTATTCAGAGCTCTTTTCTTTCTTTCCTTGTCTTCTGATTACGTTTGTTCTGCTTCCAGGTCTCTGTTCTTCAGATCATCCTTTGTTCGTTGTCACAGTTGTATGTCTGATAGCTCAGACAACACAATCTCCCCCATCCATTGCCGTAGAAAATCGTTAGTAATGTCTACATTGAAGAAGACCGGCAAGGGGAAGAAGGCTGCTGAGGGCTCATCGGAGGAAGTAGGGAGGACCAAGGCCGTGAAGAGGTGGAATGAAATCCCCTGCAAACTGAGGCAGGCTGATCTTGACAGCCTTATCGCCTCTCAGGGTTTTCTCCCTGTGTTTGGCTGCATGTTGCCTGGGGCCGGGCAAACGGCGGCGGACCCGCCTACCGGCTATATATCCCTTTATAGCCATTTTTTCACCCACTGCAACCTTCGTCTCCCGATGACAAGGTTTGTAGGTGCGGTGCTTAGGTTTTATGGGATTCATATATCCCAAGTTCATCCGTTTGGACTTGTGCGCATGACTCACTTTGAGTTCATATGCAAATCTCAGCGCGAGGAGCCCACCCCTCGGCGCTTTCAGTTTTTTTACAAGCCCAAGATCCAAGATTCTTGGTTCTCATTTATTCCTCGCAGTCAGAAGGTGAAGTGCTCCACTGTTTCATTCAAGAGCCTTCATGACTGGTCTGAGAGGTTTTTTTACATCAGGGCTGGTGTGATCCCCATCCGCATGACCATGCGCGCGATTTCTTCTGCGCCTGCGGATGTGGGTGTCCTCAAGAACCCAACTGGCGCCTGGGTTAATAAGTTGACCGCTGAACCATCCCCCGCCAAGAACATTTGTGAGGAGGCGCTGGTGAGGGTTGGTATGAGCAGGAGGTGGGCGGACAGCGCGACTGAGCCCGTTATCCAAGTCGACGGCTTGTGTAAGTTTATCTCATTGCTTTACTTCTGCACGAATATAATTCTTTTTGCTGATATCATTTGACTTGTTTTGTGCAGTCACCAAGGAGTATATCCACGCTGCATATGATGAGCATATGGAGGGTGGCTCCGTCGCGCTCGGCGCTGGGGAGGTTGGTTTCCCCGATCGCTTCGATGACATGTTCATCCCTGTTGATCTGGGATTTGTCTTTGACAGCGATGCGCCTGGTAAGCCTTTGTACTTATGCATTTTCCTTTATAATACCAAATTTTGCTAACACTTCTGTTGCGTGTATTGTAGATGCGCTCGAAAACTACGAGCTGGAGCTCGCGGAAGAGGAGGAGGAGGAGGCGCCCCAACTAAAGCGTAAAGCTAAGGGGAAAACTGGCGCGGGGGCCAGTAAGAAACAGAAGAAAGATGTTGCCCCTGTTGTTCAGGATCCTCCTACTCAGGCGGGGGGATTTGGGAAAACCCAGGAGTTTACCACCAAGGTTTCCTTGTCTTCCCTGCCTCAAAAAGTGGGCAGACCTCCTGTCCACCTGAGGTATGGTGCCACTACCTCCTACCTTCGCGCGGCGGAAAAGGGAAGCGGTGTTGCGCCTTCGACAGGTATACTTTGCTTATCTTTTATGGTTCTATGAGCGCGATTCTGATAGAATTACTAATGAATCTTTGCTCACTCAAATGATTGTAGAGCCGGCGACAGCGCAACAAGATGCCGAGGCTGCGCCGGAGGTCGCTTCGAAGTCCCCTGTTTTACCCTCAAAGAAGGGTAGAATGGACTTCATGGCGATGTTTGCTTCGCGAACGGAGTTGCGCCAAGGTACGTATTGCGCTCTTATTTTCTGACTTTCTTTTAGATCAAGTCATGAACCATTTCTTTTTGTTGATTTTTTCATAGAAGCCGTAGCTGGCGTACAAGCTGCTGGCGGCACTCCTGGCGCCGGTGCCAGCGCCGTTGGCTCTGCTCCTGCTCCTGCAAGCGATGAATCTCCCCTCATCGGGATTACTAAGGAGCAGGAGGCCGTTTTGCGCGCCGACCTGGCGGCGTCGAGACCTCCCTCACCTCCTCCTGCGCACAGCCCTCCTTGCGAGACCGATTTTGGCTCTAGGTCACAGGAGAAAAGGCCTGTTTCCGAGGAGGATGAGGAGTTTGAAGTTGAAGACTCCGACCGCGCAGTCCTGCAGCGCCACGAGGCTTCGCGGCGGAGCCTTCTCGTGGGGCTGGCGTTGACTTTTCTGCTTCATCCCCGCAGGTATAGGTTTTTTTTTTTTGCTCCGCTGCGCGGACTTCCATCTTAATGTTTTGATGACTTAGATAATTACTTTGTTTTTGCAGGAAGCCGATCACATTTACCGCCCGAGATGGAATATTACTGAAGACAGCACATTTCAGTCCATGGGTGTGTGTGCGGAATTCTGGGCTCATGCTGTGCCTCCATCTGAAAGGAGGTTCCAAGAGGACCGCGCTCGCGACGACTTGCTCAACGATCATATGTTTGCTGGGTCGGCTTTCTTTGCTGCCTCCCAAGAGCTTCGCTATGATTACGTAAAAGTACGTGATGCTCTTGCGGAAGCCAAGCAAGAGGCTAAGGTGTCTGCTTGGCATCTTTCTGATGCTCGAGAGAGAGCTGAGAAGCTCCAAGCAGAGCTTAGTGAGAACAGAGCAAGTGCCAACAGCGCCTTCGTGAAGCGCGGGCATGAGCTTCAGGCTGCGCGGGAGAAGCTACAAGCGGTGGAGGCGGACGCGGCCAAGTACGCGCGCAGAGCACGCGACTTGGAGCTGGAGGCGGAGGCGCGTGACCAAGCTCTTGTCCAGTCTATAACTGAAAAATCATCACTGGAGAGTGAGGTTGCGCGCCTGAAGAAGGAGCTGGCGGCCAAGCAGGCCGAGAAGGATGAAGCCTTGGCGATGGCAGCGTCTAGCTAGGAAGCACTTGATTCTGCGCGGGCGGAAAAGGAAGAAGCCTTGGCGGCAGCAGCGTCCGACAAAGAGGAGCTAAAACAGACTAAGGAAACTGTTGAGTTGTTAAACTCTCAGATTCCTGCCCTCGAGACGACTGTTTCTTCTCTCGCGCAGGATCGCCAATGGCTAGTCTCACAGGGCATGACTCGTTGCGCTTATGCGATGAAATACTCAGACGAGTTCCAGGCCCTTGTGATGGATTGCAACGCTGCCGCGCGCTTGGTGGGTCGAGCTGAAGGGTTTAAGGATGGCTATGAATATGGGATGCTGAAGAAGAACCCATCCGAATACCCTTATCATAGCGACGTTGCCTGCGCGGACATGGCCGCGATGGGGGAGAAGTATTTGAATACTCCCATTCCCATCCTTGGGCAGGTACTTTAACTTTAATGAGATGACTTTGATTTATTTTCCAAGTATTTTTGTACTCATATTTTTGCTTATGATTTGCAGATATCCGCGCTTGCTGACCAGCCAGACCTCGGCGCGCTAAAGAATTTACTTGACGAGTGCGAAGGGGCTGGCGGCGGCGATGATGGCGCGGGGAATACTGCTCCTGCTAGCGGCTCTGGCGTGGCCAAAGGATCCGCTCCTGACACTGTTGTGCTAGAAGACTCCATTCAGGATGAACAACTTGACTATGGTCAGTATGGAGATGATGAGGAGCAGGCTGCGCCAGATGCTGAGGGCGGTGATGAGGATTATGAAGAGGCTGACGTCGACGTGGAGACTTGAGAAGCCCTTCATGTTTTTTTATTTTTATTTGTAATTTGTATCTCATCATCTTGTAAACTTGTAAATTTCAATGCTTTGGAATGAAATTTTGTTTTTCCCTTCTTTGCATCTTGCGCATTCCCTGTTCATATTTTTATATCGCATGTTTGCTTGTTGAATATAAGATATGCTTGCACGTTGGAATAAGAACAAGGTTGTAAGGAATTTATTATACTTAACCCTTGTCATATTGTAAGTGATTTTGCCATATCTTGATTATGTTGACACGTGTCTTGGCGTTTTCATTATTCCTCTTTTGCGCGACGTTATCGCGCATTTATGGAATTATGAGTTTTTTAGCCTTTACGTGTCAATGTGTTACTCAGATATCCACTACAATTTCATGCGCGACCCCAACCTGAGACCTTAACAACTATGTTTTGGCATTTGCTTTGCCTTAGTTGTGTTTAGGTGTTTTATGGTCAGGCTGCGCAGCATGTAAGATGGATGTTGTGAGTGATTTGAGCTAAGGCTCACATTATTGGGCTAAGGCCCTGAGCTAAGGCTCTTATTATTGGGCTAAGGCCCAGACGTTTTAGAGTTAAGACTCATTAACGTGTTTGAGCTTGAAGCTCGCGCATGTATGTTTTACTTCGTTTTATTTCGTTTTGATGTCAATACAATGTTATCATATTGCTCAAAATTAATAAAGGGAAGTGTGAAACATGTATGCAAAAGGTAATAGAATTGGGCTAAGGCCCTGACGTTTTAGAGTTAAGACTCGTTAACGCGTTTGAGCTTGAAGCTCGCGCATGTATGTTTTACTTCGTTTTTATTTCGTTTTGATGTCAATACAATGTTGTCATATTGCTCAAAACTAATAAAGGGAAGTGTGAAACATGTATGCAAAAGGTAATAGAATCCACATTAAGAGAAGATAGCACGTATCATTATTCATAATGGCTTAAAAAGCCTTGATTACAAACTTGACAATTTTTACATGAAACATTTTCTAAGCTGTGCCGCGTTCCATGCGCGCGGGATCTTCTTTCCATTCAAATCTTTTAAGGCGTATGCGCCTTTTCCCAATTCTTCCAAGACTTGATAAGGTCCCTCCCAATTGGGGGACATTTTTCCCGGGGGTATCGCGCGGCTAGCTTCATTGTTTCGAAGGACAAAATCATTTTTCTTGAAGTGGCATTCTTTCACGCGCTGGTTGTAATATTTTTCCAGTTTTTTCTTGTATTTGGCTTCACTGATGATAGCCGCCTCTCTGCGCCCTTCAAGTAAGTTGAGATCCAACCTTCTTTCGCGCTCGTTATCAATCTTGTTCATCATGAGCACTCTATGGGATGGGCATCCAATTTCTGCTGGAATCATTGCCTCCGTTCCATAGGTTAGGCTGAACGGGGATTCGCCATTGCTGGTTTTGCTTAATGTCCTGTGTGCCCACAGGACATTAGGTAGCTCTTCGACCCAAGAATGGGATTCTCCCTCCAACCTTTTCTTCAGCCCATTTAACAAGCTTTGGTTCGCGCGTTCCACTTGGCCATTCCCCTGAGGGTGATAAACTGAAGTGAAAATTTGGTTGATGCGCAATTCCTTGAGCCAGCTGGATATCTTCTTGTCAGTGAATTGCTTGCCATTATCGCTCACAATTTCCATGGGCAAGCCAAAACGGCATATGATGTGGCTCCATATAAACTGCTTCATCGCTTCGGCTGTGATTTTTGCTAGTGGCTTGGCTTCAACCCATTTTGTGAAATAGTCTACTGCCACTACCAAAAATTTTACTCGCCCTTGCGCTTGTGGAAGGGGACCCACAATGTCGATTGCCCATTTGTGGAAAGGCCATGCAGAGGTCACTGGAATCAAGTTGTTCTTTGGCCGCATGGTGTTTGGCGCATAGCTCTGACATGCTTTGCATTTTTGGATCTCTTTTAGAGCGTCCAAGTACATGCCTGGCCAATAGTAACCTGCGCTCATTGCCTTGGCAACCACCATGCGCGGGCCAGCATGTATTCCACAGATTCCTTCGTGTATCTCTCTGATCACATAACTTGCTTCCTCAGCATCTAGGCATTTCATGAGCGGCCCAAGATAAGAGCGTCGATATAATGTGCCATCAAGGAGTTCATAGTTCTGCGACTTGTGTCTTATCTTCCTCGCCTGTGCGCGATCATCTGGTACCTTTCCCTCCTTCAAGAATTCCATTATTGGACTTATCCATTATGAAGGGGTTGTATGAGTTACAAGGACAGACTTCGCTACCACTGACGGGTTGCTCATTACTTCTACCCTGACATCTTTGCCAAAGTGATCAAAACTGGTTGATGCCATCTTACTCAGCGCGTCTGCAGATTTGTTTTCACTGCGCGGAATATGAATGATTCTGAAGCAGTCAAATTGCTCGATGAGCTTTTTCGCCTGCTCTAGATATAGAGGCATAGTGTTCTCCTTGGCATCATAAAGGCCATTGACCTGTGCTGCTACCAAGTATGAATCAACATGGGCCTCTAGGTTTTTAACTCCGAATTTGCGCGCGATGCGCAGCCCAGCCAGCAGGGCTTCATACTCAGCCTCATTGTTGGTGCTCTTGAAGTCCAACCTGATGGCGTAAGTATATTCATGATTCTCTGGATCCACCAGTTTGAGGCCTGCGCCGGACCCTTCATTGTTTGAAGCTCCGTCAGTGAACAATCTCCAAACATTTTCTTCATCATTGGCTCGCGGAGGGTCTACCTCGCGCTGAGCCTCTTCAATTTTTCCTTCGGGGACTTCTGCAATGAAATCAGCCAAGACTTGTCCCTTTATTGCTGGACGGGGCTTATAGGAGATCGTGTGCTCTCCTAATTCCAGCGCCCACTTTGTCAGCCTTCCTGAGAGCGCGGGACGCCGCAAGACTTGCTGGATGTTGTAACCAGTCAGAACTTCAATGGGATGACCATTGAAATATCTATGAAGCTTGCGCGACGCGTGTGTTAGTGACAAAACTAACTTTTCCATGATGGAGTAGCGCGTCTCAGGATCTGTCAGCACCCGACTCACATAGTATATTGGCTTTTGGATTCCCTTGCGATCCACCAATAATACTGCGCCGATGGCGCGCTCTCCTGCTGATAGGTATAATGTCAAAGTTTCACCAGGAAGTGGAGCTGTGAGCGCGGGCAGATTTATCAAACATTCTTTTATCTCCCTGAAAGCTTGCTCGGCCTCAGGAGTCCATTTGAATTGGCTTTTCTTTAAGCAATTCCTCAATGTGTTGACAAACGGGGTAGATTTGCTTGCATGGTTCGCTAGGAACCTGTTGATTGAAACCAATCTACCATTCAGCTTTTGGACCTCTTTCATGGTGGATGGCGAAGGCATGTCAAGGATGGCCTCCACCTTCTCAGGGTTCACCTTGAAACCATCCTTGGTGACCATTACACCTAGAAATTTTCCTTCTTGTACGCCGAAAGTGCATTTGCTCGGATTGAGCTTCATGTTAACTTCCTTTAGGCGCCCAAGGGTTTCCTCGATGTCTTTGAGCATCTGTTTTTCCTCCCTGCTTTTGATCACCAAATCATCCACATAGACTTCTAGGTTTCTTCCAATTTGCTCGTTGAAAACGACATCCATAAGTCTTTGGTAGGTGGCGCCCGCATTCTTCAAACCAAAGGGCATTTTTGTGTAACAAAAAACACCCTTGTCGGTTCTGAATGCGGTCTTGTCCTCGTCTTGTGGTGCCATTTGAATCTGGTGATAGCCCTTGTAGGCATCCAGAAAACATTTTAGCTTGAATGGCGCCACGGAGTCCACCTTTGCATCGATGTTTGGGAGGGGGTAACAATCTTTTGGGCACGCTTTGTTGAGGTCCTTGAAGTCAATGCACATCCTCCACGACCCGTTACTTTTCTTTACCATCACAGGATTGGCTACCCACGTCTGGTATCGTATTGGGCGGATGATGTTTGCGCGTAGTAAATCCTCAACCTGCTCATTCATGGCCCTCGCTTTCTCATCCCCCATGACTCTCTTCTTTTGAGCAATTGGCTCTACAGACTTGAACGTGTTGAGAGAATGTTGTGCCAGGTCTCGTGGAACCCCAGTCATATCAGAGTGTTGCCACGCGAAGACCGACATATATGCTGTGAGCAATCTTTTCATTCTCAACCTCGTGTCGTCTGATATCGTAGCGCCAATTGTGATTTTTTGCTCCGGGAATTTCGGGTTGAGAATCCATTCCTCTGGCGCGTTTTCTGCCATTGGAATTTTCATTCTCCCCTCCCGCGGAGTACTTGTCACTGCGCACAAAT
The DNA here is from genome assembly GCF_021521415.1 of Bidens hawaiensis. NCBI lineage: Eukaryota > Viridiplantae > Streptophyta > Magnoliopsida > Asterales > Asteraceae > Bidens > Bidens hawaiensis. The sequence goes on from NW_027491482.1 coordinate 127,217, forward strand.
GATCTCGGTATACAAAAGTTACACCTGTTGGTGTTGGGAACCCCAACGCGCCATGCGCTGGCGACGGTATGGCGTTAAATTGGGAAATCGTTCCTCTACCCAAGATCATGTTGTGGCAAGAAGTGGTGGGCAGGACCAAGAAGTTGACAACTTCGGCTCGCTTGTGTTTCTCATCCCCCATAGTTAGCTCAAATTGTATTTGACCTAGGGGATGAATGATTTCATTTGAAACACCAGAGATTGGTGCATTCACAATTTCAAGCCTCGCTTGGTCTGCCAGATCCAGTTTTCTGAAACATTGCTCATACATGATGTCTGATTCGCTGCCAGTGTCCACCAGGACTTTTGACACTTCGTAATGAGCAATGTGTGTAGTGATAACTAGAGGACTGCTGATGGAAGGGCCTCCCCTGATTCTTGGGAAGATGACTTGTTGCTCGAGCCAATCTCCTTGGATTTGCGCGCCTCTCTTTCTTGATATTTGCCCTTGCCTTCCTCCCTCGGCTACACAGATTCTTTTGTACTTTTTGCTGGCTGAGGCTCCTGATTGTTCATTTTCTGGTCTTGAGTTTTTTACTAGGTGAGCCAGCTTGCCTGATTTCACATCTTTTTCAATTGCATCCTTCAAGTGGTGGCATGCATCAGTATTGTGTCCTGTGGACTTGTGAAACTCACAGTATTTGCCACTGTCTGATGGTCCCTTCTAGTGTAGTGGCTTGGGGCTTTTGAACTGGACATTCTCAGTGCTTAACACCTGTGAAGGCGTTTTAGTGAGGGGAGTCCATATTCTTGGCAGAGGTCTGCTAGGATCTCTGCCGCCTTCCCTCTTATCACCTTCCCCGCGATTACGAATGTCTTTTTGGGGCTGTGAGCTTGGTTGCGCCTGTTTTTCTGCGGGAGAAAAACTGGTTGGTTGCAACCTGGACCATACAGAGTTCTGTTTGCCCCTTTTTTCTTTGCTGCGCGGTGACTCAGCTTGATGCGCTCTTTCTCTTGCCCTATCTTGGGCAATTTGTTTTTCATTTCTCGCGAAGACTCGCGATGCTTCCATTAGTTTGGCCCAAGTGGTGGGCATGCCATCTCTGCTTACGAGAGCTCGGCGGAGTTGATCACTGCGCGCGCCTTGTATAAAGGCCACGCGCAGGAGTTGCTCAGTTATACCTCCGATTGCCAGAGACTCCTGATTGAAACGAGTTATGTAGTCTTCAATCGTTTCATCATTCCTGCGCACGCAGTGCATGATGTCATCAGGGTCGCGCGTGTGTCTGCGCTGCTGTACGAAGTGGGCTTGGAACTTTTCCAATAGTTCCTCGAACCCATCGATTTGCCCAGTCGGCAAGCTCTCGAACCAGACACGCGCCGCGCCTGTGAGGCAGCGAGCAAACATGTGACACCATGTTGGCATCGTCCAGCTCTCTAGGTTTCCCGTGTTGTAAAAACCTTGCAAGAAATCGTCTGGATCTGTTGTGCCGTCATATTTGCCCAAACCACTTGGCATCTTGGTTTTGTGCTGGATGAGAGCCTTCGCGATGCGCTCAGTGAACTTTGAATGTTTCACCAAGATGGCTGGTCTGTACGGTGTGGTTACGTCCACTTGCCCTCTAACTGGTGGGCTGTACGGTATTTGCAGATCCAGATCGGCTCTGGCTCCAGGCGCCATGTTCACGTGCGCGCGGAGCTGTGAGCCTCCTGCATGAGTATCTCGCGTCTTCCTCATGCTGTGCACTTCTTCATCACTGAACTCAGTGTGTGCAGTGTGAACAGAATGTCCTTCTTCCGGCGCGCGCGCCCTTTTTGTTCCATGAACAGTTTGCTTATCAAACGCTTGCCTTTGTGTTAAGTCGGCTAACTTTTTCTGTTTGACCATCTCATTATACTTGTCCATTAGACGCCGCTGCTCGTTTATGAGCCATTCTTTAGGGTCATTTGTTTCATCTTCTGGACCCATTGGTCCTTTTTGTTTCGCGCCGGCAAGATTTTGTAACGTGAGATCGTCTGGAGGAGTTTCAGTCTGGCCATGAGGAGTTGTGATGAAGGGACGGTTACTGGTGGTGCGCGTAGAATCACGCGGCACCCTCAGAAACTGCTGTCCCTCATTAACATCCTCACGTTCAATATCCTCCAGAACTTGATGTTCTTCCACCTACAAAATGAACAGCACCGTCAACTTACCCCTCAGAAAGGGACAGAGGGGTCCTCTTTGGGGTAACCCTCCGGTGTGAGAATAAGTATTTGTGGGAGAAGATAATAATATCAGAGTAAGGAAATCTGGAGAGTATTGCTTAATAGCTGAATACCCTGTAATTGGATGTGATTGGATGTGATTGTGTGTGTTACTGACTGTAACTGTCTGTTGTTATGATCGTATGTAATTGAATATGATTGAAATGTCTCTCCTTGTGGAGTTGATGCTGTATTTATAGTGCTAGGGTTTCCACTGATTGAGCTCAGCCTTGTTGGCCTCTTCCAATTGATTTGCGCCACGTGTCCTTGGGGGCACCTGGTGCTTTTTCATTGGTTATAATCACGTGGTAGCACATGGGTTATGCTGAGTTGTCCACCTTTCATTTGGCAGCTGTCAACATCAGCATATTCTTATTCCTTAAAAAGATACCTTCTGGAAGGTTGTCTGACGTGCACAATCAAGGTTGCCCTAATCCTGATTTGGATAAGGACGAGGTTGATTACGTGCATGTGTGATGTGCGCCTATCCTGAGGATGCGCGAGGTCTTCTCTTTATTCTCACGCGCAGATGTTTCATGCGCAGATGTGATATGCACAAGCATGTGATATGCGCCACGCGCGGATGCGCCATGCGCAGATGTGATATGCGTGAGCATATGTGATGCGTGAGCATATGTGATATGCGTGAGCATGTGATGCATGAGCATATGTGATATGCGTGAGCATATGTGATGCCTGAGCATGTGATATGCGTGAGCATATGTGATGCCTGAGCATGTGATGCATGAGCATATGTTATATGCGCCATGCGCATAGGTTTTGGCTTTGTGCCTTCATAATGTCTTGATTTCAAGACTCTTGTCTATATCTTGTGGGTTGACCCGCCTCGCTCGGTGTTGAGGCGGGTACATACCTCTTCATTTACATAAATATCTGGACACACTTCTTAAATAGTATAGAAAATATAATTCAAGTCTTCATTACAAATCACATGAGTGGTGAATTCTTGTCACTGCCGACAACTGACATGAGTAGAGGTGCATAAACCGGTATAAAACTTAAAACCGGTTTGGGTTAAAATCGGTTTGGTAAACAAAAGCTAAAATCGGTTTTATGATATGTTTCAGTTCGGGTTGGAACCGGTTTCTTACCATGTTACGAACGGTTTCGGTTCGGGTTTTAACTGGTTTTTGCCCGGTTTTGGCAAGTTTTGGTTCGGTTAACCGGTTTTACTGGAAAAAATTACAAACCGGTTCTTAACCGACGGTTTCGTTCGGTTCAAAACCGGTTTCTACATAATCGGTTTCAAACCAGTTCAGTTTCGCTTCAGTTTTCGGTTCGATTCGGTTAACTTACCCGGTTTATTTGCCCACCTCTAGACATGAGTGAGAGACCCACAACAAATGCCACATTATCTCTCATTCGTATGTTTTATTTATATTCATTCATTTTTTAACAAAAACGGTTCATTAAAAGTTCGGTTCGTGTACAAGCCTACCGCCTACATTGTTTAAAGTTGTAATATTTAAGAAAATAGTAAATACATGACAAAAAAGAACAATTTTGTGATAAATGTGAGGTAGTTATGTAATTACCCTATGATGTAGTTACATAATTATTCTATATAATTCTCACGTTTAACTCTCTCTCTCTCTATATATATATATATACATATATACAAACACACACACACACACACAGATATGCATATATATATATATATATAGGGGATGGTTCAAGAGAGAAATGATATTATTGCAAAAAATGTAAGAAATGAATATAAACCACTAGTTTTGTTTTAAGTTTTAAATGCTTAAAGCTAAATAAAGAAAACTATTAATTATTCTCTTTCTTCAATTAATATAACTAATAAACTATAATACTTATTTATTTAATTAATATAACTAAATAAATTATTATAATTAGAAAACATTAAGAACCCATTTATTTTTATAACTTACTTTTTGTTTCTTGAATTTTTATCTTACACACGTATAATTTATTCATACATTAAAATTTCTTTCTATTCAAAACTAATTTCTTCCAACTCAATATATTAATATCCATCAACACATACTTACATTATGATGAATAATACCAAAAAATAATTTTACATGTGTTTGCATTAGATATCAACAAAAAACATACAAACTACACAAAAACGTATAATCTACACTTGTTCAAAGAATAAGACAGCATATAACCTACACACGAAAAACATTTAACCTACACACAAAATTTATCATCAATAAAATACACATGCACACGAAAACATATAACCTACACACAAAAAACACATACATACGAAAATTTTAACTTTGTAGATTATCTACACTTGTTCAAAACAGGTGTAGGTTATATAACTTTGTGTAGGTTATATAACTTTGTATAGGTTGTATATTTATTTAACTTTGTGTAGATTATACGTTTTTATTGTTCAAAACTAGTGTAGGTTATATAACTTTGTGTATGTTGTATATTTATCGAACTTAAATACGTTGATATATGATAATATATTCAGTGGAAATTATTTTTTTAATATAAAGAAATAGTATTATATGAATAAATTGTATTTATGTTGAATAAAATGAGGAATGTGTAAATAAAAAATAAAACTAAATTAGAGTTTTTATCTTTTTAATTATTATAGTTATATTAGTTAGATATATTAATTAGAAATATTTATTATGGTTATATTAGTTGTATTAATTGGAGAGAGAGAGTGCATTTATTGTTACATTAACATATTTTTTATTTATTTTTAAATATTTAAAACATAAAATAAAACTAGTGGCACATATTCATTTCTTTCATTTCTTGCAATAATTTGATTTCTTTCTTGAACTTAAACCTATATATATATATACTAGTTTTTATCCCCCCGTATTACGGGGGCTGTTTTATATTGTTTATTCTAATATTTATTTGTTTATATTTTTTACTATAAAATTGGTTTTTTAATTATAAATAATATTTATGAAAGTTAATAATATACTTATGATTTGATGAGACCCAAGACCCTTTTATTTTTTTTTACTATCAAATTGGTTTTTTAATTTAAATAATATATTTTTTTAAAATAAAAAAGATATTAATTTTTATTATATCCTATTTTATATGATTTTTACATCAATAATTTGGTGAGAATAATTTTTAATTTAATGAGATGTTATAACCCGTTTAAGGAGTATCTGGGTTTGGTAATACCCATACCCATGAATTCGGGTCAAATGCATGAGAAGCCTCCATTTAAAAATCAAGCAAATCTGGTGATTTCAAAAAAAAGGGGGAGCGACCACATCGTGTTTTTATCCCCCGTATTACCGGGGGGGGGGGTTGTTTTATATTTTTTGTTCTAATATTTATTCATTTTTTAATTTATATTTTTTTATTGTGTGAAAGTTAATAATATACTTATGGTTTGATGATAAATTGTTTTACAAATAAATGAGATGTTATAACTCGGTTGAAAAGCTATACGGTTTTGATGAGACCCAAGACCTGTTTATTTTTTTACTATAAAATTGGTTTTTTAATTATAAATAATATTTATGAAAGTTAATAATATACTTATGATTTGATGAGACCCAAGACCCGTTTATTTTTTTTACTATCAAATTGGTTTTTTAATTTAAATAATATATATCTTTTTTAAAATAAATAAGATAGTAATTTTTATTATATTCTATTTTATAGGATTTTTACATCAATAATTTGGTGAGAATAATTTTTAATTTAATGAGATGTTATAACCTGTTTAAGGAATATCTGGGTTTGGTAAGACCCATACCCATGAATTCGGGTCAAATGCATGAGAACCGTTCATTTAAAAATCAAGCAAATCTGGTGACTCCAAAAAAAGGGGGAGCGACCACATCGCGACACGTAGGATTTTTATGTCTTCGTTTATATATATATATATATATATTTTATATATATATATATATTACTGTTTCTCACTCTTTGTTTCTATGTCGTCACCACTCATAAACATTCTCTCTCCGACTTTTGTTTCACTAAACATGTTGTCAAATATGTGTTTCTAAACAACTCTTATCGTGTATACCAGGTAGTAACAGGTGTGTGTTCGTATTTGGGATACAGGTACATGATAAGTTTTTGTGTCATGTACATGCATACACATTTCGTGCTCGTGTCTTATCATATACGGGTATACACGATGTTGCTGCTTGTGGTGGTCTCCTGTTGGATTTGATAAAAAGATATATGAATGTTTAGCAGTTTGTACGCAAGGTTGAAGATTGCATGTTTAGTGGTCGGGGCTCAGTTTAGTGTTTCAAGTCGTTTAAGCGTGTTTAACAACAACAAAAATATCAAATCCAACAGGAGACCACCACAAGCAGCAACATCATGTATACCAGCCTCTGTGAAATATTGCTCGTGTGCAGGGGTCGGCCGACCCCTGTGGAAAAAATATATTTAGTTGTATATATATGTTAGAATTCATACCAGCCTCTGTGAAATTTGGACACCGACCCCTGTAGAATACTGAAAAGAAAGAGAAGGGAAACATACTAGAAAGAAAAGCTGAAAAATTGATCACCAGAAAACTAAACTCCGACCAACAATGTAAACTTGTGAAGAAGATGGTCATAGGTTAAACTAGAGACATTTTGGTAATTTAAGTTATCTATTACTTAAGAGTTTACAACACAATCATACCACGTGTTCAACACGACAACTGTACAACTTTTGAAAGTTAATTATTTTTCACACATATAGCTTACTTGGAGCTTGATTATCAATATGTAGTTAATGATAACTACATATTAAGTCTTGGAGCTCTGATTAAAAAAAAAGTTATATTCTATCTAAACCTTTATTATAAATTATATTCTTCTTTTGTATATGGCCCGACCCGAACCGATTCGATTTGACCCGACTGAAACAGCTGACCTGGACAAATAAATTATATAGCGATTTGACCCAACCTGAATAACCAAACCGGTGAGAAAATAACTGAGTACCGACCTAGAAAATTTCCGATTCATGTCAAAAAATTTCCTAGGTCTGTCAATGCAGCCCATAGCTTGAAAGTTGAGAAATAATAATTAACTTTTTTCTTTCCTAAGGCTACAACCAATGGAAAAATGGCACATGTAAAAGTATTGTTGGGTGGCACAAAAGTACATTCACACCCAAACTATCGAATGAGGTGTTGCCTTCACATGTCTCTAACCACTTAAAAATAGTTACGAGTTATATACACATTTTGTACTTTTTTCTTTCTAACGACACAATTTTTTGAATTTTTATTTTCTGAACCAAAACAACATATGCTTTGAATTTTTGTTCTGAAAGCTCTAGAGAGGGTGTTAAAGACATCAGTTGGGACAACACCGTGGTTTTTGTGGGGTGGAGCGGGTCTTCGAACAAAATAAAAGGGGTTGTTTGGGACCGTGTATTAGAGGCCAAGTGTAGTAGAGGAGTTGGGAGTGGGGCATTAAAAGATATGAATGTGGCCTTGCTTAGTAAATTGTGGTGACGGATAAAATGTGAGATCAAGTTTGGTCTTTAGTTATATTTAGGGATGAGCTTGGGACAGTACCCGTATCCGTACCCGTACCGAAAATCAATAAAATCGTGTCCCAATACCCGTACCAAATTTTTCGGTATGGTACGAGTATGTGTACGTGTATTTCGGGTACGGTACCCGCTTATGTACCACTTTGCTTTTTTTTTTTCCAAATCTCTAGTGATCTTGAAACCGACACGGGTACGAGTAACAAACAACATGAATTAGTCCGGGCAATGATATGTGTACAAGTACATTACACGTAGAAAATTAGTATAAGTACCGAATTGCTATGGGTTCCGATATTACTAATACCACAACCAAAATATAAAGCCGAAACCAAATATAAAAGTATAAAACCAACAATTATACCAAATAAACCATAATATGAAATCAACAATTGACTTGAGTCAATGTTTTTTATGATATATAATCTAAATGATGTTGATGCTTGATGGTTGATGATGTTCGATGCTCCAATAGTTGGCTGATTAATGATGGTTTAAGTGATAAGGAGAATGAAATATGGAGAATTAATCCTAACATTATGTGAAATATTAATATTAAATATAATGATAATGATAAGTTTGATTAGGATACGGAGAATTGAATATAGAGAATTTATTTATAGATAATAAATATTGAGAATCACATAAAAATCTGAAATCTCTATACATTCCAAACGGGTACAATATACCGAATGTACCAGTACCTGTACCCGTACCAAAATTCAACAAAAATGAGTACCAATACTCGTACCAAATATGCTAAATCGGTACGAGTACACATAAGGGTACGAGTACGGGTATTTGGAACAAAATGATCACCCTAATTATATTTTCCCTTCATGGAAATGTGTGGTGGTATAAGACGGTCCCGGTCAAGAAATCGTTGGCTGGGGTTTGGAAAATATTAATTCTCTCGACAAGGAATTCGTGAAATATGGCCTGGACATTATATGTGCATACAATTAGCAACTTAAATTTTAGTTTCTTATATTTTTACTAAAACGTTTTTACTTTTTAACCCTCATGCTTTTATATCCTTTACAATTTAAGCTCAACACCTTTTCACCTTCAACTTTGGTACATATACTTTTTCAAATTTTACAAATTATTCGTTTTACATTTTGCTCAAGATTTTGCGAGTTAAAACGTTGCAACTTGGGTGTGTGGTTCAACGTTTTTACACATATTTTTCCTGTTAAACGGCTCTGCCGCAACACGTGGGTCCTAGAGTAATTTAATTATTGTTCTCTATGTTTTTATGTGTTTCGCGTGCTTGATCATCGTTTTTACGTCTACTTTTCGTTCAGCTTTACTTTAACTTGGTTATTGTTTTCTGTGTTTAGTTTCTTTTATTTATTTCTCTTTTTATACGAGCCTTTCTTGTGGAGGTGGTGTGACATTGGTTATTCTTGGCATGGTTTATACCCTTGCCGCAATGCGAGGGTTTTTATACCGGTTCACGAAAGTTACTTGCTGCGGAAGAGGGGACGTTGAGTGTCAATTCTAGTGCATTCCTGGATCAGGTTGGGCCATTTTTGTGATATGTTTCCTACTCTTTTTAATTTAATGTTGCAGGTTCAATGAAAAGCTAAGGTCAGGGATTGTTATGAAAATACCGGTTTGGATGTTAGGTGGAGATGAGGTTTGAAAAGGAATCCCTCTACAATTGAAGAATGGGCGGTGAAGAAACACGGATCCACTCCCCGGGTATGGGTCCTGGATCCAATGAGTCCCCAGGGTACAATGCGATAACTACAACCACGATATGAGTAACACTTCCCAAAGTCCAGTGACTAAAACCTGCAAAACCAACACCGTGAGTCTCGTTACAGGAAGGACAGGGGGGGTCTTCCTGTAACCACCCTCCGGCGTGAGAATCAGTATCGTTCGTAATTGACAAGTACTGAAGTACAGAGAGTAAGTGCAGTAAAAGTACGTGAGAGTGAATGAATACCTCATACTGTTGGACAAGGTATTTATAGCCGAAGGATGGGGGAAGATGATTGGGACAAGTGTCCCTTGAGAAGATGCTCTTATAACCGTCTGGACACGTGTCCTTATGCTATAGGTTTATTCCCTACGTTGCATGTGCATGTATAACAACCTAGACACGCGTCTTCTTTCTATTGGATTCATAAGGAATATTGGCCATGTGCACGGTTATGGCGTTCTTTGCCATTTGTCATCAATCGGTTGGCAAAGGATCTCTTATAATACTTACGGGAGTATTCTGGTGGATCTTCTGGAAGTTCAACAGTGTGTTGACAGCTGTCCCGGGGTGATTACCCAGTGGTAACTCTTCCGGGATCGTGTTTTCTCCTCCGGATAACCTTTGGAGGTGCTATGATACTTCCGGATGTAATATAAAGGCGTTTCTTCTCCGTCTGACTTGTGCGGATGATTTATATTCCTTGCGGGTGACTCCTCAGGTGTTTCTGAGTGACCCGCAGGTATTACTTGTGGGTATTTGGGTCTTTTTGGTACCCTACCTCTACAAGTCCCCCAGTCCAGTGTTTCTTCCGTGTGAAGTATTTTGTGCGGGTGAAATTCTGGACTTATTATGGGTTTGGGGATTTTTTCTTTGACAGTTAGTAAGAAATATCTTCTGTTGTTTTGTGACCTTTTGTGGATAATGATGAAAAAGGACAAGTTGACCACTCGCAGGCGCGTGGGTACGTAACAGGATGTTTTTGACGGCTGTAACTGTACTCGACTGTTCACCTTGTTCCCCTTTTTCGAATTTCCCGCGTGACGTGGCGATCAACCGTTGAATCTTATTTTCTCTCTCCACTGTTTATATCCCATCGCATTTATTGCGGTGGGTATATAAACGTGGAGTTAACTTCTTTTTGAAGTTTTTATCATTCATTTTGCCTTTGATTCTTTGTATTCTTATTTGAGACTTTCTGCAGACTCCTTTTACTTCTTTCTTCTCATTAACTATTGTTGCTATGACGTCGGGCATTGATATTGCCGAAGTGAAGTGGAATCGTGAAGAATATCAGCAACTTATTGAGACGTATGGTATCCCTCCGGAATGGGAACCGGAGTTTCCAGCCCCCGGGTCTATCGCTAGTTTCCCACCTCCTGGGAAGATGTCACTATATGCTGATTATTTTACTTTAGGGAACTTCCGTCCCCTGTTACAAAGTTTTTAATGAAAGTGGTAAAGGCATTTAGGGTTCACTTATCGCAACTTCATCCACGAGCCCTTATGCGCATTCGCCACTTCGAGTTTGTCTGTAAAGCGAACGAAATGGTACCTCGAGTGGACCATTTCGCTGTGTTTTATAAAATAACCCAGCGTGACGGGTGGTTTTCTTGCCACGCATCTTCTGACAAACCCTTTGGGCAAGAAGTTGCGACGGTGTCTCCTGACTGGAAGAATAAGTTCTTCTGGATATCCGAGAAGGTCATTCCGGAGGTTATGGTTCGTCGTCCGGTTAATGAACCTCCTGTTGAGCTCCAAGCAGTGTCAACCGATAATCGTGGCTGGGTTCGAAAGCTGACCGTGCCATTGACCCCTATGAGGGTGCTGCCTGAAGAGGCTCTTGTGTGGGCAGGAATGAGCCGTCTATGGCCCGCTTGTGCCTTGGAGCCCGTGTTTGTTGATCTAAACGGCCGTAAGTTTCTGTTTACTTGTTTTGCATAACTATGTCCAACCCTTTGTCGTATTGATCCTTTTCTCGTTTTGTGTTGCAGGTTTTGTGTCTATGCTTAACGCGTTATATGACGACAAGGGTTGTGTTGGGAAGACGATCCGTGACGTCAACCAAGTGTCAGTATTGGAGCGGAATGCCCAATACTTCTTATTCCTCGTAGACGTTCGGGCCGATCCTATTGTGTCGGATTCCATTTTTGAAACAGGTGCGTATATTCTTAACCCTCCTCCGCTTACTACGCTTACCTCCGATGGGGTCATTGTCATTCCAAGTGATGACTCTGACGTTCCGGAGGGGGAACGTCCAGAAGACACCATTGACGCTTCCTCCGTTTCTCATTTATTAGCAGAGCTTTTCCGGAAGAGGCCGATTGGCGCCTCCCAGTTGAGTGACACGAGGCCTAGCGCATCAGAGCCTAAGGCAAAGAAGGCCCGGACGCATCATCCTCGCAAACCATTGCCTCCCAAGCTTTCTGATCGATTGGGAACAGTTAAAGGTAAGTTTGTTTTCTACAACTTTAAACTATCCGGAATCATGTGTTTTGACTTTAATTTTTCTATTTTACAGATCGGTCTATCGTTGAACGTCCCAAACTTGGGAAGTTAGCGGCGTCGGCTTCGACGACTGAGAAGCCACCATCTCCTCCTCCGGAGAAGGAAGCAGATAGACCTTCAACTCCGCCTACTACGACAGTTGAAGGGGAATCCAATGTCCAATCTATAGCTTCCGGTGGTTTAGATCAGTTGTTTAAGGACGCCGAAACCGCTGACCTTTCTCCGAAAAATGTTGAAGACGTGGTCCGGGGTTTCACGAGTGATGATCCTCCCAAGCAACCTAGTCCCCAATTTAGCCCGATTACCTCGCCATTCACATCTGATGAGGGAGGTAATTTCAATTTGGGGCCTTCTTTTCACAGTGGTGGAGCGAGTTCCTCGCGAGGTGGACCTGAGCAACCTTTTGTTGCCTCTACAAATGTTGAAGCTCCTAGTTCTCAATTCTTGGAGAACGTCCAATTAGGAGGTGATAATGACATGTTTATCCCTTCATGGGATATAACCAACATTTCCCGGGTATCTGACCCGAAGGTATGCAAAAGTTTTATTGAACAATGTATGCCGCCCGGTGAGGTTAGATATCAAATGAACCGTTCCCGTCAAGCTATTCATTCCGACTTTGCTATCTCCTTGAATAATACCGTTGCCTGTGGTCAAGAGATTTTACGGGGATGGCGCTTGATGGGTGGGAAACTCGGGGTTGCTTCCGAGGATCTAAAAGCTGCTCGGGCGGAGACCGAAGAACATCGCAAGGCGGCCAGTGCAGCTCGATGGGAACTGACCGATGCTAAGGATGCTCTTCAAAAAGAGAAGGATCGACATGCTAAGGCTGCCAAAGATTGGAAAGTTGCTTGTGAGCGGTCCAATGCTACTCTTGCTGCCTCCCGGGCTGAAACTCAAAAGAAAAAAGATGAATTGGCCAAGGCACATGAAGATGCAGCCCGTCAAAATGAACGGATTAAAGAGCTTGAAGAGGCGCTGAGATTACAAGGAGAACAGGCTGAAATGAAAGACAAATCACTCCTTGAGATGCAATCCGCCTATGACTCACTCCTACAATCCAACACGGAAGCCAACAATCGTGCTGCTACGGAGCTAGGGGAACTCCGAGCTAGGGCAGAACAGGCCGAGCATGATAGGCAGTACTTCCTTACTCGTGGCCTAGACTCCGTAAGTTTTATCTAACTGTTCTCCAACTTATTGTATTCCCGTATTGATGATTTTGTTATTTGCAGGTTATCCGCCACGTCAAGAATTGTGTCGAATTGACCGATTGTTTTTATAATGTGGCCACTGCTTCTAAAGGGGTTGGCCGGGTGAAAGGCTTCAACGAAGGATTAGATTTTGCTGAATCCGGGCGACCTGTTGAGAGCCATCCCCTTCACGGGATTGATGCGGAGCAAGAACGAGGTATTCGGGTACAAGAATATAAAGATCTTGTCTTCCCGCTACAGCGCATGCTCCCGGAATTTGCTTCGTCCGAAGATGGTGTCAAACAATTAAGGATTTATATTGACGACGAATCGGATGATGACGAATCTGGTGATGATGAACCCGGTGATGGCCAAGCAGGAAACAAAACGGATGATGCCCCGGAAACCACTGCTCCCGCCGATCCATAAGATAAATATATATTTTAAGACCCGTACTTGTATTTATTTCCATGTTTTTGTAACTCATACTTTTGTACATTTAATGGGAAGGAGAAGATCTTTTGATAATATCTTTCATTAAGTAACTTGTTCTGGATTGGATTGGTGACGTGGCAGAGAGAGAATAGGAATGTCAGTTGAAGGGACGAAAAACTCGGCCACTTGACAAACTGTGCATAGTTTTTCGAATTTCCCGCCTGACGTGTCAACTAATCCATGGTCCGGAAGTTTCTCTCTCCTCTGTTAGTCAGACGGTCGCATTGATTGCGATGAGTATAAATAGGCTTTTGATGGTGTTGAGTTTTATTCTTATCACTTGCATATTTCTTATCTCGTCTTGCTATTAAGAGTTCTTCTGTCTTTCTTCTTTAATAACTAATTATCATGGCTGCACCCAAGAAAACTCCTCCCACCATTTATGAAGCTGGATGTGAACTAAAGGCGAGAGATTTTGAAGATGTTAAGAACATGTACGGCTTCCCTCCGGAATGGGAAGCTGAACTCCCAGCCAAGGGGGTTTTTGCGTCTGCTCCGCCGACCAAGAAAATGGCCCTTTATATGGACCACTTTACTGCCGGGAACTTTCGGTTACCCGTGACAAAATTTGTGCAAGCGGTTTTGACTGCTTATGGCATTCACTTAACCCAGATCCGTCCTTTCGGGATGCTCAGGATTCGTCATTTCGAATTCTGTTGTCAGGCGCACAACTACGATCCTACTATGAGGATGTTCGCCGTGTTGTACAAGATCACTTGCCGGGAGGGTTGGTACAGCTTTGCGACCACCGGCAAGGGGTCTGTTGGATTTGAATGGCTCCGGAGCATCTCCAGGTGGAAGAACAAGTTCTTCTGGATCCGGGAGGACGTTGTACCTTTTACAATGACTCGCCGGGATACGAAGGGTCCTCTACCTGAGGTTACTGCTGCTGAGTATAAGGATCTTGCTTGGTTCACTACTATTACCAAGACTCCGACGCCCATGCGCCCTATTCATGAGGGAACGATGGTGCACGCTAAAATGAGCCGGTTATGGCCATTCCTACTTTGGAACCATATTATGAGAACACGAATAAGAGTGAGCTGATTCATTGTTTCGATTTATCGTGTTCTTTGGTGTCTTTCTTCTTATACGTTTTCTTTGTTTGTGCAGGTGAGGGTACAATTCTATCTACCCTTATTGATAGTGAGGGTGGTATGATGGTGCGTCATCCTATTGCTAATCATGACGTGCCATTCTTGGATCGCACCAAAAATTACTTTCTTTTTTCAACCACCCTTACCCCGGAACCGATTGTTTCCGAGGCCATGTTCGCGCAAGGTGAGGAATTCGTCGCGAAATGCGAAGGTATTTATCAACCTCGTCCGATAACTGCTGTCTCCTCGAGTGGAGTGACTGTTCTTCTGTCTTCTAGCGAAGAATCGTCACTCGGCGACGAGGAACCATTGATTGATGCTGCTAATGCAACCCTATCAACTGTAGGTTTGACCCGGAAGTTGGAGTTGAGGTCGTCCGGTGTTCCCACTACAAATCAAGAAGAAAATCCTCCATCTGATGAAGACGAGGTGGAAGTTATCCAAGTGGGAACTTCGAAGGCTGTTAAGAAACGGAAAGCCCAAACCTCCGAAGATGCCCCGAAGAAGACGAAAAAGAAGAAAAAGACCAAGAATGACAATCCGGCTTTGAGTTCTCGCCTTCGGGATCTTGCTGCTCAAGAGAGACTTAAAAGTAAGGTTTTCCAGCTTATCCTAATTTGTTTTACTCTTTTTACTTAGCAATTTTTCTCTTTTATAGGTACTGTTTCTACTACCCAACTTCCGACTCCACCGAGCTCTCCCCCGCGCACTGATCCGGACCCGATTAATATATCGGACTCGTCTCCGGCTAAGAACAAGGAGGGGGTGATGTTCGTGATCAAGGTGACGTTATTAAGCCCATTGGCCAATCATCATCAGAGCCAGGTGGTAGCTCTGCTCCGTATTGCCCTAAGTGGGCATTACGTGAAGACTCCGTGTTCAGTGAAGCGGATATCTGCCAAGCTTTTATTGATGAGGGTCTTCCTTCTGCCGAGAAGGAAAGACAACGTCTCCGGTGCCGGACTGAGTTGTTAGATGCCAATGCCTATCATATGTCAAATTATGTGGCTATCAATTATGAACTTCGCCGTGATTGGCCAGCATGAATGATGAACTGGAGGATGCCTTGCGCAGTTCACTTTCTGCCAAGAAGGAGGCGTTGAGGTGTTTGACCGAAGCCCAGAGGAGCGATCAGGCTATGAGAGCTGCAGAAGCAGGTCAGCGTGCTGCGGAGGAAGCCAAGGTTGTTCTCCAAAAGCAGCTAAACGATCAAGCTGAATTAATTAACAAGCTTCAAGCTGACGCTGCGGCTAAGGACAAACGCTTGTCGGATCTAAGTTCCAAGAGCCGGGACCAGGCTCGGGAATGTGGACAACACAAGTTGGATCTTATCCGTGCTCAAGCGGATAAAAAATGGCTTATGTCTACAGCGATTCCCAAGGTATTGATCCTTTTTAAACTTGAAACTTTGTTTTTATACACGTCTCTTTATGCACTATATTTCCTTATAGATTATAGCTGACATCCGGAACAGCGATGATCTTGGAAATTGTGTTGCTATACTCCTCCGTGCTTCCGAACAAGTGAGTCGGAAGATCGGTTTTGAGGAGGGATATGAGTTTGGTTCCTCTAGCCGTCTTCCGGAGGAACATGTCTTAGCTAGCGTTGATGCAGAGACCATTCTTGAAGAAAAGACTAAGGATTTTGACAATCTGAAATTTTCCCTCTCGGATCACATATCGGAGCTTGCTGATAAAGATGATGCTATTGATCAATTAAAAGAGCTGCTCGATCTTGTCGAAGAAGAGGAAGAAGAAGAAGAAGAAAATATCGTATCATAAATATATTCTTCCTCTGTAATTATTTGTTATCTTTTTTGATTGTTAATAAGAAGTCTTTTTTCCGGGATACTTTGTCTTACGTGTTGTAATATAAGTTTTCTTCGGGAGCTTCGTTTGTGTCAATATAAGGTTACAAACTATTTAATAAAATGTAAACTCATTCATAACTGGCACTAGCCTTCTTATACAAAGAAAATTACATAACTTGTCAATCGATGAGGGCATGTATGCCGAAATATAGCTACTACATGTAACACTTTTTTTTAACTGAGCCGCGTTCCATGTTCGGGGAATTTCATTTCCGTCTAATTTTTCCAACTTGTAAGCGCCTTTGGAAAGGACTTCTTTGATTTTGTATGGTCCTTCCCAGGTTGGGGCTAACTTGCCCGGGGGCTCTTGTCCGGAAGCTTCATTGTTCCGGAATAAGAAATCCCCCGCATCGAATTCGCATGACTGAACCCGTGAGTTATAATACTTTTGGAGTTGTCTTTTGTAGTTATGCTCACGGATTGATGCTAATTCCCTTCGTTCCTCTAAGAGATCGAGATTCATCTGGATTTCCTGATCATTATCTTCGATCATGAGGACTCGGACCGATGGGATTCCAATTTCGGCTGGTATCATGGCCTCGGTGCCATAAGTCAGGCTAAACGGGGTTTCCGAATTGCTGGAGTTTCTCTGTGTGCGGAAGGCCCACAACACATGGGGCAACTCATCTACCCAACCAGTCCGTTTAGTACCCAACCGGGCTTTGATCCCTTCCTTAATAGTTCTATTAACCCTTTCGACTTGACCATTCGCTTGCGGGTGGGCTATGGATGTGAAAACTTGAGTTACTTGTAATTTTTTCAGCCACTCTTGTAATCCGCTATCAGCGAATTGAGTCCCGTTGTCACTTACCAGTTGTTGGGGGAGGCCGAACCGGCAGATAATGAATTCCCATAGGAATTTCTTAATGCTTGACGCCGTTATCGAGGCGACCGGTTTGGCTTCTACCCACTTGGTAAAGTAGTCGATGGCCACTATCAGGAATTTAACTCGTCCCGGAGCCTCTGGAAAGGGTCCCATGATGTCAAAAGCCCATTTATGGAATGGCCATGCAGATGTTACCGGGACTAGTTCATCTTCGGGCGCAGGACATCAGGACCGTGGCGTTGGCAGAAATCACATTTTCTGATTTCCTTTACCGCGTCTTGGTGCATGCCGGGCCAGTAATATCCTGCGTTCATGATTTTTGCGACGGTCATCCTTGGTCCTGCATGCAAACCGCAAATACCTTCATGTATTTCTCGAATTAAGTAATTTGCATCTTCTGCATCAACACAGCGTTGGAGTGGACCAAGGAATGACCTCCGGTATAGGATACCATCATTCAATTGATAGTTTAACGACTTGTGCTTGACCTTCCGGGCTTCAGCCTTTCCGGCTGGAAGTGTTCCGGAAGATAAGTAGGCTTTAATAGGTGTCATCCACGACTCAATGCCAGTTTGGATTACCAAAACTTGGTTCTGTGGGATGGAAGGGCGATCCAACACTTCAACTCGAATGTCTTTAGCAAAATGCTCTAAATTTGTCGAGGCTAATTTGCTTAGGGCATCTGCAGACTTGTTTTCGCTTCTTTTGATGTGAACAATATTGAACGATGCGAATTGGTGGATCAGAGCTTTTGCTTGTGACAAATAGGAAGCCATAACGTCGTTCTTAGCTTCGTATGTTCCATTTATCTGTCCCGCAATTAACATGGAGTCAACCCGTGCCTCAAGATGTTTCACCCCGAGCTTGTTTGCGATCCGGAGACCTGCTAGGAAAGCTTCGTATTCTGCTTCATTGTTGGTGCTCTTGAAGTCCAACTTAATAGCATATGTAAACTCATCCCTTCCGGGTTAACTAATCTTAGGCCAGCACCACATCCTTCATTGCTCGAAGCACCATCCGTAAATAACGACCAAACTTGTCCTTGTTCCGGAGGTACTTGAGGCTGCTGTTCAATTAGGCATTCTTTCTCTTTATGTTGCGGAACTTCTGCTATGAAATCTGCCAATACTTGCCCTTTAATTGAGGGTCTAGGTTTGTACTCGATTGCATACTCCCCTAGCTCAATGGCCCATTTAGCTAATCGTCCAGACAATTCAGGTTTACAGAGAACATTCTTCAGCTTATACCCTGTTAAAACGTTAATGGGGTGTCCTTGGAAATATCTTCGGAGACGACAAGCGGCGTAAACCAGAGCCAAAACAAGTTTTTCTAACATGGAGTATCTTGTTTCCGTATCTGATAGTGTCCTGCTGACGTAATAAATCGGTGTTTGGACGTTCTTTCGATCAGTTAACAGAACAGCTCCTATAGCAATGTCAGATGCTGATAGGTACAATGTCAAGGGTTCTCCCACCTGGGGTGCTGTTAATGTTGGCAATTCCATTAAACAATTTTTGACCTTCAAAAAGGCTTGCTCTGCTTCCGGAGTCCAGTTAAAGTGTGCTTTCTTCAGGCAATTTCTCAAAGTAGAGATGAACGGGTGAGATTCTAAAAAGAGAGAGAGAGGTGTGAAAGTAATAGCTTTATGTTATGGCCGCCCCCCCGGCTTACGGCCTTTACGCTACTACTACTGTGATTTAAATTGGTTTGATCTTTCCCAATCATCCTGACCGGAACTTGTACGCAGCACTTGTACGGAGGTGCATACTTGGCCGCTTGATTTGCCAGGAAACGGTTTAAGGCGACCAATCGTCCGTTCAACGTTTGAACTTCCTTAAGAGAAGATGGAGAAGGCATGCGAGCTATTACTTGGACTTTATCCTGGTTGGCTTTAAAACCTTTATCTGTAACAATTACTCCCAAGAACTTTCCTTCTTCCATTCCAAACGAACACTTAGCTGGGTTCAGCTTCATGTTAATGTTTCTTAAAGTTTCAAACGTTTCTACGATCTCTCGCAGCATTTGGTCTTCTTCAATGCTTTGGATTACCAAGTCGTCCATATAGACTTCTAGATTTCGACCAATCTGTTCCTTGAATGCGATGTCCATCAAACGTTGGTATGTGGCCCCCACATTTTTCAGTCCGAAAGGTATCATTTTGTAACAGAATGTGCCTTGATCGGTACGAAATGCTGTTTTGTCTTCATCACCCACAGCCATACGGATCTGATGGTAGCCTTTATAAGCATCCAAAAAACATTTGAATTTAAATGGTGCCACAGCATCAACTTTGAGATCAATCTCCGGAAGAGGATAACAGTCTTTTGGGCATGCTTTATTCAAGTCTTTGAAATCAATGCACATCCGCCATGTTCCGTTGCTTTTTGGAACAATGACCGGGTTAGCTACCCATGTCTGATAACGAATCGGGCGGATGATTCCTGCCTTTAAGAGGTCTTGGACTTGCTCATTCATCGCTTTTGTCTGTTCCTGACCCATCTTCCGTTGCTTTTGAACAATCGGAGTGACGAACGGGTTTACTCTTAAGTTGTGTTCCGTGACGTTCCTCGGAACACCCGTCATATCCGCAGGCTGCCATGCGAATACATCGATATTTTTTGACAATAGTCGTTTCAAGAAAACCCGTGCTACTTCTGAAATTGTAGGTCCTATTGTTATTGTTTGTTCCGGGAAATTGGTATTCAAAATCCATTTTTCTGGTTCGGTTCTTAAAGCTTGCTTTGGAATCTTGCTTGGTCTTGAACTTTCTGTTGCGAAGCAATGTCGATTAAGATGAATTATTGCTACACCGGTACAAGTCGGGACTCCAACTGCGCCATGTGCTGTGGACGGATGGGCATTGAAGTCTCCGATTGCTTCTCGTCCAAGGATGACATCATGCTTTGATGTTGCTGGCAAGACTAAGAATTCGACTTCTTCAGTCCTTGAATGTGTTCCATCACTAAGGGTAACCTGGAATGAAATTACGCCCCGAGGGTGCATGATTTCTCCGCCGAACCCAGATACAGGAGCGTGAATGGGTTTTAGTTTTTCTTATCCTCTTCGTCCAGTTGATCAAAACATTGCTCATACATTATGTCGGAAGTACTTCCGGTATCGAAAAAGACATGATGGGACCGATAATGTCCAAAGAGAGCAGTGATGATCAGAGGATTCTTGTTGTTCGGACCTCCTTTGATTCTTGGAAAAATTACTGGCTCGTTCTTCCAATCTTCATCATCAGATTCTTTTCTCTTGGTTCCCGTACGAAACTCATTCTGAATCATGTGTACGTTCAAATCCTTGATTTGCTTCTTACTCGGCCCCTGAATATCCCGGATGGGGGCTTTGCCATTATCGGGTTTTCCTCCTTTCACTAAGTGCTTTAGCTTGCCGGATTTTACCGCTGCCTCAATTTCGTTTTTGAGCGACCGACACTCGTTCGTATTATGTCCAATGTCATCATGGTACAAACAATGTTTTGAAGCGTCCAAAAATGACCTTCTTGTTAATGGTTGAGGTTTCCGGAAGCTTACATTCTCTGTGGTAAGGATCTCAGAGGGAGTTTTTGACAAGGGAGTCCAATTGCTAGGGCCTCGACTTATTGGTCCTGATTTGTTCTTGTTTCCGATTAGAGATCTTGCATCAAACGGTTTTGACGCTTCCGGACTTGGCTGGAGCCTAGACCAGATGGGACCTTTTGCTTGTTTGTTGGGTCTTGGATTTTGAAATTCAACCCTGAATTTTTGCTTCGGATTACCGCTCCGGAGTGTTTTCTCCGTGTTAGCGTATAATTTTGTTGCAGTCATTAGGTCATCCCACTCCTTAGGCATACCATCTCTTCCGGTAAGCGTCCGGACCAAGTCATCACACTTGACATTCTTGCGGAAGGCTCCGCGAAGCATGTCCTTGCTTATTCCACCAATATTCAAACTTTCATCGTTGAATCTAGTGATGAAGTCTTCTATGGATTCATTGTCTCGACGGACAACGTCCAAGATTTCCGACTGGTCCCGGGTGTGCTTCTTTTGTTGACTAAAATGCTGGGAAAATTTTCTCTCTAAATCTTCCCAGCTGGAAATTTCTCCATCGGGTAACTTCTCAAACCATTCCCTTGCTGCCCCTGTCAGTGTCAAAGCGAACATGTGACACCAATAAGGGAGCGTCCACCCGCTAACTCCCCCTACTGCAATAAAATTTTGGAGGTGATCGCTTGGATCAGTCATTCCATTGTATTTTCCGAGTGCTGTGGGTATTTTGGCGTTAACGGGGAGTGACGCTTTAGCGATTTTAGAAACAAATTTTGATTTCTCGGCGAATGCTGCCGGACGGTATGGTTTGGTAAAATCTTGCTCCGCGTTGCTGTGATACTCAATATGGCGAACTTCTTCCAGCGGACGGCTGCTTCTTGCCCGGGAAGTCATCCTGCTATTACCAGTATAAAAACTTCTGTCACATTGGAAAGTAGGATCATAACTGTCAAATTCTTCCAAATATGACGGTATCCGCATGTCGACTCGCGGACGAGGACGTAGTCTCGGAAGTCTTTCTAACTCTGGTTCTTCCTTGTGGTTGTGATGAGTATAGCTTCCTCTCGCCGTGGGCGGAGGAGAAACGGATCTTCTAGGAGATTCTTCATAATCCAGGGCTCGAATGTGAGATCTCTCACTATTCTTTCTTCGCTGATACTCAGCCACTAAGTTCTGTTGTTGCGCATGTAACCATTCTTCCAGAGTTGGTTTGAACCTAAAGTTATGTTGTGACTCTGCCCTTTCATTATCACCTGTGTTGTACTCCGGATCGAAGATTGATTTTTTTCGACGAACCTCATCGGTGATTCGTCTTGGGTTGTCTCGTTTGGAACCTTCCGGAGCCGAATTACGTCCCAACACTAAAGAAGGTACACCAGTTTGTGGCTCGATTTCATCAAAATTAAAACCAGTAGGCGTATCATCAATGCGTTTTGACCCTGGAGCTGTAACTCGCTCGAGGGTACCACCATCTGGAGCCGTGATTCGTGCAAAAACACTTAGACACCTTGGTGCGTCAGCATTAGTTACACGAGAATCAGGCGCAGGAGTTCCCGTCGGCCCTTCAGGAAGATTACTCATATCACTCAAACCAAATAACCAACGAAAACGAGTGTTGTTCTAACAGTAAACACGGATGACGCCAATGAAGAAACACGGATCCACTCCCCGGGTATGGGTCCTGGATCCAATGAGTCCCCAGGGTACAATGCGATAACTACAACCACGATATGAGTAACACTTCCCAAAGTCCAGTGACTAGAACCTGCAAAACCAACACCGTGAGTCTCGTTACAGGAAGGACAAGGGGGGGTCTTCCTGTAACCACCCTCCGGCTTGAGAATCAGTATCATTCGTAATTGACAAGTACTGAAGTACAGAGAGTAAGTGCAGTAAAAGTACGTGAGAGTGAATGAATACCTCATACCGTTGGACAAGGTATTTATAGCCGAAGGATGGGGGAAGATGATTGGGACAGGTGTCCCTTGAGAAGATGCTCTTATAACCGTCTGGACACGTGTCCTTATGCTATAGGTTTATTCCCTACGTTGCATGTGCATGTATAACAACCTAGACACGCGTCTTCTTTCTATTGGATTCATAAGGAATATTGGCCATGTGCACGGTTATGGCGTTCTTTGCCACTTGTCATCAATCGGTTGGCAAAGGATCTCTTATAATACTTACGGGAGTATTCTGGTGGATCTTCTGGAAGTTCAACAGTGTGTTGACAGCTGTCCCGGGGTGATTACCAAATATAAAAGTATAAAACCAACAATTATACCAAATAAACCATAATATGAAATCAACAATTGACTTGAGTCAATGTTTTTTATGATATATAATCTAAATGATGTTGATGCTTGATGGTTGATGATGTTCGATGCTCCAATAGTTGGCTGATTAACGATGGTTTAAGTGATAAGGAGAATGAAATATGGAGAATTAATCCTAACGTTATGTGAAATATTAATATTAAATATAATGATAATGATAAGTTTGATTAGGATATGGAGAATTGAATATAGATAATTTATTTATAGATAATAAATATTGAGAATCACATAAAAATCTGAAATCTCTATACATTCCAAACGGGTACAATATACCGAATGTACCAGTACCTGTACCCGTACCAAAATTCAACAAAAATGAGTACCAATACTCGTACCAAATATGCTAAATCGGTACGAGTACACATAAGGGTACGAGTACGGGTATTTGGAACAAAATGCTCACCCTAATTATATTTTCCCTTCATGGAAATGTGTGGTGGTATAAGACGGTCCCGGTCAAGAAATCGTTGGCTGGGGTTTGGAAAATATTAATTTTCTCGACAAGGAATTCGTGAAATATGGCCTGGACATTATATGTGCATACAATTAGCAACTTAAATTTTAGTTTCTTATATTTTTACTAAAACGTTTTTACTTTTTAACCCTCATGCTTTTATATCCTTTACAATTTAAGCTCAACACCTTTTCACCTTCAACTTTGGTACATATACTTTTTCAAATTTTACAAATTATTCGTTTTACATTTTGCTCAAGATTTTGCGAGTTAAAACGTTGCAACTTGGGTGTGTGGTTCAACGTTTTTACACATATTTTTCCTGTTGAACGGCTCTGCCGCAACACGTGGGTCCTAGAGTAATTTAATTATTGTTCTCTATGTTTTTATGTGTTTCGCGTGCTTGATCATCGTTTTTACGTCTACTTTTCGTTCAGCTTTACTTTAACTTGGTTATTGTTTTCTGTGTTTAGTTTCTTTTATTTATTTCTCTTTTTATACGAGCCTTTCTTGTGGAGGTGGTGTGACATTGGTTATTCTTGGCATGGTTTATACCCTTGCCGCAATGCGAGGGTTTTTATACCGGTTCACGAAAGTTACTTGCTGCGGAAGAGGGGACGTTGAGTGTCAATTCTAGTGCATTCCTGGATCAGGTTGGGCCATTTTTGTGATATGTTTCCTACTCTTTTTAATTTAATGTTGCATGTTCAAAGAAAAGCTAAGGTCAGGGATTGTTATGAAAATACCGGTTTGGATGTTAGGTGGAGATGAGGTTTGAAAAGGAATCCCTCTACAATTGAAGAATGGGTGGTGAAGAAACACGGATCCACTCCCCGGGTATGGGTCCTGGATCCAATGAGTCCCCAGGGTACAATGCGATAACTACAACCACGATATGAGTAACACTTCCCAAAGTCCAGTGACTAAAACCTGCAAAACCAACACCGTGAGTCTCGTTACAGGAAGGACAAGGGGGGGTCTTCCTGTAACCACCCTCCGGCGTGAGAATCAGTATCGTTCGTAATTGACAAGTACTGAAGTACAGAGAGTAAGTGCAGTAAAAGTACGTGAGAGTGAATGAATACCTCATACTGTTGGACAAGGTATTTATAGCCGAAGGATGGGGGAAGATGATTGGGACAAGTGTCCCTTGAGAAGATGCTCTTATAACCGTCTGGACACGTGTCCTTATGCTATAGGTTTATTCCCTACGTTGCATGTGCATGTATAACAACCTAGACACGCGTCTTCTTTCTATTGGATTCATAAGGAATATTGGCCATGTGCACGGTTATGGCATTCTTTGCCACTTGTCATCAATCGGTTGGCAAAGGATCTCTTATAATACTTACGGGAGTATTCTGGTGGATCTTCTGGAAGTTCAACAGTGTGTTGACAGCTGTCCCGGGGTGATTACCCAGTGGTAACTCTTCCGGGATCGTGTTTTCTCCTCCGGATAACCTTTGGAGGTGCTATGATACTCCCGGATGTAATATAAAGGCGTTTCTTCTCCGTCTGACTTGTGCGGATGATTTATATTCCTTGCGGGTGACTCCTCAGGTGTTTCTGAGTGACCCGCAGGTATTACTTGTGGGTATTTGGGTCTTTTTGGTACCCTACCTCTACTTATAATTATAACCATTTTATCTTCATCGGACATCAACTTAACTCAAAATCAAACTCGTATATCAATCCTAAACAACCAACCGTAGACGTCAAACAACAACCGATTAACGATACTCAATCCGAAGAAATGAGATCAAATGGAATGAGAACGGAGATCGAATGATGAAGATGATGCGGAATCGGATCGAGCAAGATGCTCTGATACCATGTAAAATTCAAATCACATTACACTTGAATACTAGTTTATTCATGTTATTTAGTTTATTCAATACCTTGTTGGATATTAGTTAGGTAAGAGCTTGTTATCAATTAGTTAGAATTAGTTTTTCTTTCTTTGTCTACAAGTACTAGTTTGTAATCACATTTACACTTGAATGAGAATCATAATTTTAATTTTACATCCGTTTCTACTCGGACAGACCTGATCGAATTCCATGCTAAAATAACATTGTTTGCAAATTAATCATTTCTTATCAACATTAGCTTATGAGCTGCAAAATCATATTACCCTTTATAGTATTACATCACAAGTGCCCGTGTTCGTGTTGTTGATGGCCTCAAATTTAGTTCACAAGTTCAAAGGTAATGTCTACATAGTTTTGTTACTGATTTTTAACTATATGTATTTATTTAGAAAATAAAAGTTCTAAAATATTTGGACTAAAGGTGTTTTTGACCGTCTAGATATGTACATTTCGTCTTCTTGACACGTTATTTCCTAATCTGCCCTTATGATTTAAGAAAAACAGAGTTGTCGTTCAGCTACTGTGTGATCAGTATGGCAAGATTAGTAAAATTAAACGTTTCACATTATACAGGCACACAACTGTATTGAATAATGTGGGATCTTTTTTCAAATATATTTATCAGGTTGCGCATCTCGTCATCCAATGGGTAGCAGAAGTTCAGGCCCGTCCTCGAGAATGATAAACAAAATTTTGGCCTCGTGCGAGATAATTTTTGGGCCTCCTCCTCAGGGTAATACTCGTCCCATTAGGGTATGGGGCGTTTGGGATTACCTTTGAAATTTTTTTGCGGGTTGGAGACGTGTATGTGATTTGGAATATACCTGATTACATATTCCTATTTTCCAGATTATATAAACCCGTCATAATATTTTTTATTATAATATTCTTATATATGTTAATGTATATATATATATATATAAGTTATATAATATATATATTGTTATATTTAGTATACCTTAAAACCAAAAATGGTATGGTAAGATAGATTCAATTATATAATGATATTCACAAATTAAATAGGACAATGATATATCAAAACTGATAACCGCACTAAAAGGCGGTGAATTAAATGTGATTAAATTATTACGGTGAATTAAACCTCACTAATTTCAAGAAGTGGGTCCGGTTTCTTGCGCCCAGTTTGAGAGTATATACAGGCCCATTTAACTGTATGGGTGTTGCTATGTATTTAAACATATTGGGTTGCTATGTACCTTTGGGCCCGTTTGAACATTTGGACCTCGTGCAGTTGCACGGGTTGCACAGCCCAAAAACCGGGCCTGCAGAAGTTAATGCACCTGCAGCATAAGTTGCAGTTGGAATGGAATGGGAATTCCACTTTGGCAAATTCCATGTAAGTTATTTGTAACTTAAAACAAATCGGTGAGCTTTTTAGCTTGGCTTTTCGCTACAAAACTAATCATCATAGAAACGCTAAAAAGACGCTATAGTTTTGCATGAATGCATAAAAACAGAAAAAGCCAACTATGATGGTTTGAGAGGTCAAATGTATTTTAACAACTTTTGCTGTTTGCATTTGTGAATTTCCTACATGATTTGTATGCCAGAAGTTAGACGGTTTTTATGGGATGGGCAATAATCGAGGTTATGATGCTTGGAGAAAAACATTGACTCTTGCAACCCCTTTTGACTTTGACCAAGCGGAGCCAGTTAGACCGAAGGGTCATTGTATTCTGTATGTGTAGTGTAACAAGTGAGGATCCAGATGACTGTTTTAAGCCCGCCAACAGGAAGCCACAGGTTTTGAAAAGACTATTTTACCCCTAAGTATTTGGATTTATGTTTTATGCATCTGAATTGTACTTTTTAGGAGCTAAGTTTTAAAAGCAAGCCACATGTGTGGGCATACTTCTTTGTCAAGGTAGGAGTTGTTCCCTAAATATGATTTATGTTTCTTATTCTGATTTAATTTCCTGACTGCAAATTTATATATTTGTTTTAATTGAACATTTCAGTCCGGGGGAGGCATTCATGAACTCTTAGATTCTTAATTTGGTAAGAAAACCAAATCTTGTTTTATTTCAGTTTAAATAGTCAATACTTACAAGAGTGTTCATTTAAATGTGTATGATCTTGTTTTAATTTATTTTATTTTGTTTTACTTTACTTTGTAAATCATATTTTTGCATTCGGAGAGTCAAGACCATTGGCTATAGCAAATATGGTTTTTGGGCCAAGGATATCTATATTTATGGCGAAATTTGTGCTAATGTTGATAATACAACCAATCTATTACATCTGCATTTTAACTGTTCTGACATAGGGGTCATTCGTGTAAATTGAATTCCTTTCATGTAGATTTTTGGGATCTCCATATTAGAAGACGGTGGCGGGTCCTGTTTAGAAGACGTACTTCAGCCCTGAAAGAGTATGCAGGCTGCTGGATAGTGCATGCATAGTAGTAGCCGATGCACTGTGAGAAAAATCTCAATTTCAAATATGGAAAACAGGTTGGGTCGGTTCGCATCGGGTCGAGTCATGGGTAAGATGGTAATTTATTAGTATAGGTTGACCAAAAACTCTTTTTTTCGAACAAAAGGTTTAATTTTCTTAGATGACTTGTGTGTCACATGCTATTATACAATGTGAATATCTACTTATAAAAGTTTTTGAAATAAAAGTTATTTATTTCAACGATATCTCAATTTTTTGAATAAAGTGATTTAGAAGTTAGGAGGTTATGCCATATGTGCATTAAGTGGTTGTTGACTGGGGAAATTGCAAAAAAAATAACCCTGTTAGACAAATAAACGATTAAACAGGTCGTATATGGGTTGATGAGTTTACATTATAAAATATAATTTTTACTTCTGTTTTAAATGGGCTGTCAAGTTTATCTGTATAAAAAAATAATTTTTACTTTTATTATAAACGGGTTCACGAGTCAGCGTGGTTAATTAAACAAGTGACACGTGAGCGCGACTTGTTTAACACAACGGGTTGAACATAAACCTGCCATACTGGTCGGCTGGGCAGGCACATGATTGTTTTCATGGAGTATGGCCATAGTAATTTTACATTATTGATTACTTCACCAAAAATCTCTTAAGATGCATGCTTAATTTAGTTTTAGTTTTTTGTTATTAATATATATATATATATATATATATATTTCTAGAGGTTACATTATTGATTGCTTTACCAAAAATCTTTGCTTAGCAAAAATATTTTGGTGTCATATTGCAGCAGGTTAACCTATTCATGAATTCTGAAACAATTAATATGATGGGTTAGTTAGATACTGATTTTGTAACATACCACTTTGGTCTGTTTGATGCTTTGGTGGTTTCAGCTGAAGTATGTGATCTGATATTATTACTTCATTTGTTTTTGTTTTCTTTTAAGTTAAATATGACAATTTGAATCCATTTATATAGAACCGGTTCAGTTCAAGTTAAATGGGTTAAACATAATAATTAGCTAAGATTGAAACGGGTCAAACATGCCAAAAGTCGATTAAACATGCATTCAACTTACTCAAACCCATTTTGGTTTAGTTAAAGTTTGTACATAAAACGAGCTGTTCTGACCCGAACCTGACATGATCCAGTAACCAACATGACCTGACCTATCCGTTCAACGATAGCTGAATTATTTATCTTTGACCCCGATAGCTGATCCAAAGTTTGTATTCTTATAACCCCGATAGCTGAATTCTTTATCTTTGACAGGCATGATTCTTTGAATACGTTCAATCTCAGTTTTTATTAGCTAATTTAGAACCAAAAGCACACGCATTACACATACAAACGAAGTCATAAATTGTATTTGCTAATAGGCCACTAACTATGAGTATACATAATGCTGTTAGAGTTATATTGTAATAAAGTTGTATTTGCTGTTATCATTCAGGCAAATAAGAAGTAATGGACATGAAAGACTATGTGGCCTCCTTGGTTAAAGGCATGTTTTTTTTAACATTTTGTAAGTTTTATGTTAGTACTAGTGAGTAGTGATAATGAATTCACTGGTTTGTAGTGTATGTCATATTTAACGTTATCACAAATGTTTGAATCAAATTTATGCTGACATTAGGTAGTAGTACAAGGAGAATTCCTAACAACGGGTGAGAGCATACAAGCATCTAAGACTAGTGAATCTATAAGCCCACACATTATTTTAACCTAGAATTTCGGAATCTGCTGTTAAAATTACACAGTCGCTCCCGTTGCTTTGCCCGCGATGATCTGACGTACACCCTAATCTAAAGATAAGGTAAGTTATGATTCTTGCTTCGCTTTTAGCTTCCATTTAGTAATGCTTTAATGTTTCCTTGCTATTTTTTTAGGATGTTAGTTTACTGTAAACACAATGTTACTTGATTGATTTGTGATTTTGAGTTTTGTTAGTGATAAAATATCATAATAATTCGTTACAATTTTATATCCAATATTATTGTAAGTATTAATATGTTTTAATATTGTGTTTCATTTGTTTGGATATTGTGAGATGTATCTGGAATGAGATGGGCCAGGAATGTGGGCTAAAGGTTGAAGTACATATTATAGCAATGGATGGGCTCCAAGGCTGTTAGAAGACTCCGAGGCAGATTCCAAGGCTGTTAACTTTTTTCTGGATATATATACTTCAACAGTGCAGGCTTGTTTAGATTAGATAATTCATTTTTCTTTCTTTTGTAATATTGTTCTGAAACTATTAGTTCTTTCTAGGGTTTCATAATCTGAAACTATTAGTTCTTGTTGAGTTGTTTGTATTAGAGATTTGTATAAACTCTTGTTCAATTCTTATCTTGTTCTTCGTTTCTTGTGAAGAACAAATCGTTTGTAACTGCTGATCATTGAAGAGATAAAGTTTGGGTTAAGTTTTTGACAGTTAGGGAAAAATGGATGGTAATGCTGGGGGGGATGGAGATGATGATGATTGGCTTAATTTAGAAGGGTTTGAACAACACCGAAATAACGGAGGTCCTTTTGTTATTCCTGGTGGTGGTAATGTTGCTGGTATTGATCAAGATGCTAATGCTGTTAATGATGTGGCTGATTTTCTTCTTCAACAGAATGATGAGCATCCAGTCAACCCTCCTGCTCTTGTGCCAAATCAAAATTTTGGGGACTTGTTAGGTCTTGCTCGCCCGCCACCTCCAGCAGGACTAGCGGGCCAAGATTTTGACATACAGCGAGACCTACCGCCAGTGGCGGACCCAGGATTTTTTGTCAATGGGGTCCTAATTTTTTCGGTTTACAAAATTTTTCGGGTCGGTCGTTATTCAGGTCGGGTCGAGGCGAGGAACATAATAAAACACGGAACTATGGTGTCATTGGAAACGGGTAAGTAGAAAGAATCTAAATTACAAACTAGATGAAACATACACTTTTAATTCATACCCGAAAAACATGAACGTAATCTATATATATGGTCTTACATAATTGACCAAAACATGAAAAAATAACTCTAACACAAATAAATGATTAATTATAATATACATACACAAGGTAAATAATAAAAGAGTATGCAAAATCCATGTTAACATTATATATGTTGCATGGTGATAATGACTATACGAGAGAAACTAACAAAAAGCACAAATACCCTAACTGAATAACTAAGATTAGGATATTAAAAAAACAACAAAAGAGGAGTATGATGGGGCTTGAACCTACAACCTCTCACAAGTAAAACAAGGGACTTTCCACTGTACCAGTTCAATGTTAATAGTATGGGTTCCAAGTATTAATTTTTATGGGGTCCTTACAAAATTTAATATACCGTCTCTAAGTAATTTTTAAAAAACATCGGTGTCCCGGGACCCCGATCGGACCTATGTGGGTCCGCCCCTGCCTACCGCCCCCAACAATGGTGGCGTCTGTCTTGCGCCACGAGCAAGCAATGGAAACGCTTAGTAATCCTGGTCTTCACCTCCAACAAGTTCTTAATGATGCCCTCGCCGACTCTAGATTCTCGTTTTCATGTCTTAGACAGAGGCTGCATACCACTCGCCGATATCCTTCGGAACTGACACAATTGTCCACATATTTTGGAATGAGCGCACAAGAAACTAGAGATCATGCTGATAGTAAGCACTAAGTTTTTCCTTTTAACATTTAATATGTACCTTATTGTTAAAGTAACTAATTATTTTATTATTTTTGTTTTTAAATTAAGTTACCCAGGAGGTGCTGACGAGTCGATACAGACAGTTTCACTATGCGGCTTGGCCAAGACTTCATGATCAAGACACCATGCCGATAACAGTTTATTACACAAACGGCTTCCACACGTTGATGTATATGGCGCGAGGCGTTACTTTTGGAGAACTTCAATGGCAGCTATTCACTGTGTGTAATACATGGGATAACTTTCGCATTGCGTATGCTAGCAGGGGGCGATATCATCATCTTGATACACCAATGGAGTGGCAGGAGTGTAACAATCAATATGACATTCAAGATATGGCGAGATTAGAACTAATTGTCTTTACTACAGTTGCTTGAGTTTAGGTGGTGTGTTCAAATGGGTATGAATTGAAGGAAAGGTATTGCTGATGTGTAGGCTATGATTTTGTAGTAAAAGTGCTTATATGGTATAATTCTAACTTTGTGGGATATAGACTAATATTTTGTGTATGAAATTGGACACCGTTAGTTAAAACGGTGCATGGATTTACTTTCTAGAAATTTTAATCCTTTCTTTTATTATTCTATAACTAGGACCACTTGCTAGTAAGTAAAGTTGGCATCACAATTCACAATATGATAAACATTGAATTTCTCATCAAACTACAACCAGGCCTCTCAACTTTCCTATATCTTCACTTTCACCCCCCTTATTTATATATACAAGGCATCTCGAACCGCAAACCATAGGTTTGTCCGTTGTTTACATCAAGCTATATCTCCGTAAATCCTTCAAATTCTCACCCTTCTATTAGCTTATTGTGCCATATTTAATTTGTACTTTTCTTCCTTGTTTCTATTTTAAATTGAAATAACATTTCCATGTTTACATTTATTTTTAGGATCAACCATAAGTTTGACTAACTTGGTCATTAACATTTTAATGTTTTAAATTTAAAAATTTAGAAATAAAAGTATGTAATTAATAGAAAGAAAAGAAAATAAAAAGATTATAAGTTGTACTACCTTTAATTTAAAAAAGTTAAAATATCTTTTTTTTTCACACTTACTTTACATAATGTCTCAAGTAAATACTAAAATGAACAATATTTTATTAAAACCATACACCTTTAACACTATATGTTATTTGTACAAGTTGTAGTACCATAAACCCAAGTTTCAGTTATGTTCGATAAGAAAGGAAAAACGTAAGACATAGGGTTTTCTTAAAAGAGGTATGTTTCATGATGGGTAATGGCTTGATAGTTGATATGGTCCACATATCTTTCTAGGGATTTGTGTCATTATAAATGTATAACATATGAAGCTATTTGTACAAATGTTATATCCATATATTAGGGCTGTCAAACGTGTCGGGTTGGCAGGTTGGCGGGTTAACAGGTTGCGGGTTGGCGGGTTGACGGGTTGAAATGTGCAACCCTAACCCGACCCATATTATTATTCGTGTCAAATATGTCAACCCTAACCCGCACACATAAATTCGGGTCGACCCGAACACGACCCGTTTAACCCATATTTTTTAAACAACTTAATTTATATAATCAGACATACAAATTATAATAAAATCAAAACCATATATTGCAAAATTCAAATGAAATTTAAGCATGAGTCGATTTAGATATAGATGGATTTGACGATATGTTCATGTATATTAGTGAATAGACAGAAGAAAATGCATATTGGGTAATGAAATCCTGGTTAAGAATTTAAAAGTGCCGTTCATGGAAAATAGAATTTAAGAGAAGACCTAAAAAGATAATATGAAGAATGAAAAATAATTAAATTCTCCAACACATTTTATAACTAAAGAGGGAATATAAAATTAATTTTAAAATATCTAAAATTAAACGGGTTAACGGGTCAACCCGTTTTTATACAGGTCAACCCGAACCCGACCTGTTTAGAAAACAGGTCAACCCGAACCCGACCCGTTTTTTAAACGGGTCGTGTTAGCCGACCCAAAACCTGTTTTATTTCGTGTCGGTTTCGGGTTGGGTTTCGGGTCGTGTCAAGTATTGACACCCCTACCATATATCATATATGTGGGACACTTTTCACACTGATGCATCTCTATCCACATCTAATACATCAGCGCTGTGATTTTAACATAATAATTATATTTTTCCTTAATAAAACTATACTCATTAGTTTTTGTAATTTGTAAATATACTTTTAATTTAACTAATTGGATTGTCTCATATATCTTTTATTATTGGGTCTATAAACCATTTTTTAATCTACGACATATATATGCTGGTTCGCCGATTCAAGAATTATATGGTTCGGTCTACGCCTCGATTTTATAGCTTTAACAATTTGCTGATAGTTTAAAAATTGTAAGCTGAACTAGTTGTATTAACTTTTATTATGTATTCATAAACCAATTGTTCTTAATATAATATAAACTCACGATTTAAAAAAAAAACAAAAAAAATGTTTAATTTAAACCATCAAACCCTATAAAAGAACCGCCAAACCACTAAAAGTCTAAAAACAATTGCTGCTATATTAGTATGACTTTGACTATCACAATGTCTTTCACTGTCTCGATGATATTATCAATTACCACTTACTATTACCAATTACCATTCCTATAATTAAACACAGAAGAAAAAAGAAAGAAAGAAAAACCTTAGAAATTCAAAAGTTACTATCATCATAGTGAGCTAGTGTGTAATTCTAATCATTTTTTTCTGAAGTAACTGCAGTGATATAACAATAACTAAATTAAATTTGTTGTAAAGGGCATGTTAATTAAGGGCTCATCAAAGGACTAATCAAGTTGATGGGCTTTAGGAGGCCGATGGATTTGGTCTAGCCGTTTAGCCCACTATTCCTTTGGATTTGAACATGAAGATAATATACCTTGTTCCTTGATGACAATATGCAAATTATTATAAATGTGTTTTTTTGTTTATATGTATTAGTTTGATACTTAAATGTGCGATAAATACAACAAATGGATAGATATACATTAGCTCATACATGTTATTTGTACTTATTTTTCACAGCAATTCTTGTACATTTTAGGAGAAATACTCCACAACCTGAATTATAAAACCCTTGTATTTTGGTTAACCACCAGGATGAACACTTACACTTGTGCTTAATTGTAACATATTGGGTTAAGATGCCAAAATTAAATTACTTTGATTCCGCGAAGGAGCTACTCCAATATCCCACCCGTAACACTTCGAACAAGGAGAAATATTGTCTTGTTATATAATATCATCTTGGCGATCACATGCTAGATGCACTACTAGAAAATAGTATATTTTCCTACAAATTTCTTACAACAAGTAATTCCAACATGTTTCAAACAAATTTCCAACAAAAATAACTAGCTCTGATTTTTCTACAATATTGCAACTACTTACTAACAATACGATTTTTCGTTGGAAACTTGTTGCTAACTTTCCAACAAAATTCCTACAAAAATTAGTATAAATGAAAAATAATAAAACTTTCTTATGTTTTTTAATTTCTATTATATAAAATGACAAATAATAAAAAATATCCATGATTCAAAATTCCCAAATTCGATTCATAATTTAGAAACAGAATAAAACTAAGAAATTCCCAAATCGATTCAAAATTCCTCAAATTCGTCCCATATCTCCGTCACCGACCTCCGTCTCCGATCTCCATCGCCGAAGCTTCACCGTCGTCACCGATGTTCCGCCGCCATCGCGATCTCCGTTAACGAAGCTTCGCCGTCAGATGCCGTTTCCGATCTCCGTCAACGAAGCTCCGCCATCACCATTCGCCGAGGTCAGCGTACATTACTGATCTCCGTCAACTAGCTATCGTACGATTAAACGCTCTCCTTGCTCCCTATCTTCCGTAAAACCCTAGCTTCATCATCTTCAAAACTGTGAATATACAATGCTCTGTTTCAACGTGCAGTTTCTAATCTAAATCGCTTGTGCAGGTTCTAATCTAATCGCTTGTGCAGGTTCTACTCCAAATATATCTATAAGTTTCCTTCACCGGACTTGCGCCATCATTCAACTCTAAGTGCAAAATTCGGTAAGTTCTGCTCATATTGCTTCGTTTTCAATCTCGTTATTGATAATATGTGTTAGCATCTACTTATGGTTATGTTAGGGTTTTGTTTCAGCATTAAGTTTATTAGTTTTTGCTTGTGAGTAATGTCAACCGAATTAAGTTTCAACATATTCATCTATTGCTATGTGAATGTGAATCTATGATCGATTTAATATGTAGTTCCAAATAATTTAAGTATGAGAGAGCATCGTTAGATCGTAAGTTATCTGTTACATGATACAGTAACTATTCTCTTCTGATTGAATTTGTTCATAGCGTTGCTGATTAAATTTTCGATATTGTTGGTGTTCAATTATGCAAAATCGATGTAGGTTTTCCATATTGGTTATTGTGTTTCTTGTATTAAGAATGGTTGCTGATTGAAGCTCAATTAGGTTAGGGTTTGAGTTAGGGTTTCAAACACAACGGCGTTTGTTACTTCCTTTCATGTGAATATACTAATTGTGGTTTTAACTGAAGTATAGTGTTGACTTTTGGTACCAGTTAATGTGATAGTGTAATATATGTTGCATGAAATGATAAAAATGAAAATGAAATTAGGATTCATTGCTCTTGATTCTTTCTGTTTCAGATGCTTGTTTTTGCATATTGTTAACGCAGTAGAGTTGATTATAGAGTTTTGGAAAGTCTCTGTGTTGGAGAGCATTGTTGGGAGAGATTTTCTTCCTTAAAGATCTGGTTAGTTTCTTTAATGTGTTACTAAATTTGTTAAATGGTTTCAAGTTTCAATATTCTGTCATTGTTGTGAGTTTTGTTTCAATTTTAAAAAATAGGTGGCCTAATTGGAACATATATGTTATTTTGTTTGCTTATGTGTTTAATTGTTAGAGTTTTGCTTTATGTGCTGGTGTAGTCTTTTGCATCTTAATGATGTTATAAAATGCCTTGTTTTACTCTCAGAACCAATACTTGATGGAGCTAATGCATTTGTGCAAGGGGAGGATGTCGAACTAGTAGAAAGTGAACCAAAACGAGTACGTGTTTTGGTAAAGACTAAGAATGGATTTGATATTCGTCTTGTGGTAATAAGATGTTTGTTTTTACATCTCTAATTTACTATTTTGATTTTCAAACTGTTGCATAATGAAATTTTATAATATTAAAGGCGAGGTTTTTAACAGGGATGTGACATAAGCGAAGATGATGTAGTTCTGAAAGCTAAAGAACTACTTGGTGCTGCAGAAATTGGGCTACTTGCAACAATTGGTGTTTTAATAATCAAGGTATTATTACTTCTTAAACAATTGAAAACTTCTATATGGAATGATGTGTTTAATTGTATAAATGAGTGGTTCAAGAATGTAAACGAACGAACATAAATGAGCATTGAGGAATAAGCATAACTGAGCTAAAATGTTTTGGCCCTACGAAATTATTAAAACTAGGCTAATTGTAGTGGGCCTAAAAGTTTTAAATGGATATAATAAATGTACATGAACAGGCATAAACGAATTTAAATCAACGAACGTTGACGAACATAAGTAAACAAATGAGACATGTGTTCACTTTTGTTCGTTAAACTAAGAGCAAAAAAATTTGTTCATGTTCATTCGTTTATTTTCTAACGAACTTCATGTTGGACGACTCCCTAATCGTTTAGTTTGCTTACACGCCTACTGGGAGTAGTATTTTTGACCTCTTAGAGCCAAAACAATGCATGCAGTTAAGTTCTTGTTTCTTGCATAATTCTGCACTAGACTTAAAAACCATGTTGTAACTTCTACATTAATGCATCTCTAAAGAATTTCACCTTAATTTTTGTAAAATTGAATCATTAAGCGTACCAAAAAGCTATAAACTTTTTACTAAGAATGTCATCAATCTACCCTCTGAGTCCATTCAAGATATAATGCTACTGTTCTTGCTTATGGTCATGTATATTATTATTGTTATTCAAGTAATTAACAGAAATGTTATCATTGTTCATGATGAAATTGTCTTTCACATACCAAGTCTGGCAACTAGGCAAGACATTTTGATTGTTCATGGGTCCAGCTGCAAAGATGCTACCGAAACAGGCCTTATTCCTCAAGCTATGAATTCTTTTTCAACAAAATCAAAGCTTAAAACACCAATTTGAATTCCAATTGCATAGTTCCTTCATTGAGGTATGCTTATAAAAGTTTGTAAAATATATACTTTATCATAACGTTAACCGAATGATTCTCCTTTCAAGATTCAACCCAATTGGAAAAAGGCCGGGCGTCCCGACAAGAGTTGGAAAATTGATTGCATTAACTGGAACGAGTTGGTCGATCGTGAAGAAAGGGAGCAACGTGAGTGGGCCGTGCGATTGTAACATACAATTTGTTCACTTTTCTGCATATTTCAGTTTTTTTTTGGTTTTTTGTATATTTCAGATTTTTAAAATATTTTTTGAATTTTTTTTGTTTAAATTTTACTTTTTGTTGGAATTTTGTTGCAAATTGTAACCTATTATTTGTTGGAAGTTTGTTGGAAATAAAAAGAAATAAATATAAATATTCCCTAGAAATTTGTTGGAACGTGTTACAAATTTGTTGGAATGTTGTTACAAATCAGAAAATAGTTTTTGTAGGAAATTTGCAACGGTGTAAATTTGTAGCAATTTTGTAAGAAAATTTGTTGGAAAAAGGTTGAAAACGATTTTCAAGCATGTGTTTTTCCAACACCACTTTTTTGTTGGAAAATTGTTAGAAAGTGGGTGTTCCAACAAATTTCCTACAAAATCAGTTGTAGAAAAATATCACTTTTTCTAGTAGTGATGATTTGCAATCACGGAACGAGGTGGTTTTTGAGGGTGCCCCATTTTCGGTGTCTAAGGTGGTGCATGATATCAAATCGGCATCCTTTCTATGGGTTAAGCATATAGTTTAGATTTGGAGAAATGGTGTAAGTTGAATTTCGTGAATTTGCCGCTATAAGGTTTTTTCTTGGTAGTTGTTTTTGTTTGATTTTTCTTATACGTTTCGTGCCTTTTGCTTCTTGTTGGTTGTCCCCATTTTTTATGTTTAATGATATCGCCCTATAAGAAAAGTAATGAGCGTCAAGTTTAAATTGAACATATATTACTTCCTTGGATAGCTAAAATATTTACATGTACTTTTGTCATTTAGGAATTGAATATATACTTTCTGAAAAACGAACAGGCCAAGAAACAAAGTTTGAGCTGAACAGATTCCTATAGAATCAAAGTAAATTAAAATGATAACTCATGATATTGCATTTTTTGGGTGATAACTCAATTTCCTAGCTATTCAAATGATAAAACACTATTTCAAGATCCACTGCTAGAGTAGTGAATGCGGTCTTAAGCTAGTTACGCAACCTGCTTCTTGAACTTTTGGTTCCCGTTCACCATGCTATCATTGTTTATTGTGACAACGTGTCTGCCGTGTACCATTCAAAGAAATCAAATCTACATTCACACACCAAACATGAATAGATAAACATCTATTTTGCTTGTAAAAGTTTACATATTGGACATGTACGTAAAGGTTCTTCACATACCCTTTTCATCTCAGTATGCATAGTGTTTTAATAACCGGTTCAAACCGGCCGGTTGAACCGGTTAAACCGGATTTCGCACAGTAGGCCGGTATTTTGAGTCCGGTATTTTTAACCGGTTTGCTAGAACATCGTACCGGCGGTTTTTGACTAAAATACCGGTTTTTACCGGCAAACCGGTTTTTCGCCCGAGAAAATTTCGATATTTGTGGCCTATATTTTTTCAAAATTACTTTTAACCTAACAATTAACATTTAAACGTGTAAACTTTAGGAATATTTTTTTAAAATTGAGTGCTTTTGTATTATTTTTTTAATATGGATTACCTTTTAAATTATATTTTGATATAGGAATCATTTATTTTTGGGTTATTTATGGACTGAAATTACATTTATAAGAAATTATAAGGTAAACTATTCAAACGATTGAACCTCCCGGTATAACCCGGCTCAACCGGTTGTACCATTTTTTAGTTAAATCCGGTACAAGTAAAATACCGGTTTTTAAAACATTATACGACTTCACTAAAGGGCTCCCTCGAAAAACTGTTTTAGGATTCTAGATTTAGTTACGGGGTACTATATGAATATATATATATATATATATATATATATATATATATATATATATATATATTTGTATATTTATTATGTATTTTACTATTTATCATGGGCCTTTGTTCTTCGACCGTTGGTTGCAAAATTTACCCCATATATATTAGGGTATTATGTCTTTTATATATTAATGGGTCGAGATACTATATAATAAAGTCTTAACGTACGACATGTACGCGAGACGCTTAAATGCAAAAAACAGGGACAAAAATACTAAAATGCTCAACCAAAAACTAAAACGCTCGTCAAAAACCTAAAATGCTAAAAAACGTTTTTTCGTGAAAAAAAGTATAAAATTGATCGATTAACTATCCAAAATTGTTTTTTTTTTCGGTGAACCAATGATTAATTGGATATGTATTGACGATTCCTAGATGTTGGGATGTGATTTCATGGATCGATTCGTGAAATTAAAGGGATTCACGTACCTATTATACGTTAAGATATTATTGTATTAGATCTTATGCTTTTATTAATTATGTCTTAAATTGAATTCTTTAATTAATCAAATAACATGCATAACATCAACTCTAGATCATCGCTAACAGCCATAATAACAAAAACCTTGTTCTTCTGTCTTTAAAACAAGTGTTTTTGAATTAAAATATTGTCTTTAGATCCACATTTATACACACCAACCAAATGTATTAGAACATGTTGTGTTCTATGATGTTTCGTCTCGAAATGTTTTAAGGTTATTTACCAATGTTTATGGATTAAATTAAGAAACTAGTCATACGTTAAATACTAGTACCACAAGGCATATAGTACAAATCAAAATAAAAAATGTGTCCTGGTTGGTACAAGTGGCAATTGCATCCGGAAATCAAGATCTATGTATGTTTGAAGCAATGCAAAACATTGTCAGCATTTGTCGTCTTGTACCAATATAAAACGTTTGACATGCTTTTTAAAAAGGTAGGTCCCAGCAGAGCCCAGTTGGACCCGCAAGACTCACCTTGAAGAGGAACGTCTGCGCAAGGACCAACTGGTTCCGCAGGACCCACCATGCTCAGAGATGAAAACCTTACGCGCAGTACGCCAGCTGTTCCCGCAGGAAAAGCCTCCCAATGGTGAAGTACCCCGCCTGTTTCCGCAGCTGCGGATATAAGCCATCAGGGAAGGCTACCCGCACTAACAGCAAGGCTACACGCACAAGGCACTAACTCTCAATAATTCAGTAGTCACCTGAAGGAATGAGCAAGAAGGGAATACCCCCGCCCAAATGAGCCAGTCCGTACGCTTCTGGAAGATCTTTTGTACTATACCTGCCAAGGTATGGACAAAATAGACAAGATCTGACCAAAGCAGCCCATGAACCAATCACAGGGTGACAGCTCACCGACAACAGTACGAGGAGGAGCACACTCTAGTACAAAATGTCACTATCAGCCGCTGCCTACTCACCAACCCTTGTCGTGGCACGCACATAGCCTGCAGTTGGTGGAAAAGGAATAGTACACAGCCGGCCATGTCACTATCAGCCGCTGCCTACCCACCAACCATCAGCATGGCACGTGCGTAGCCCACAGTTGGTAGAAAAGGAATATTATACAGCTGGCTGTACCTGCTTGGAAACCTACCTTCGGCTATAAATACTCCAACACCTTGGAACGGTATCATCATCTTATCTTCTCTAGCAATCTCTCTCAATATATACACTTATATTCAGAGCAATCTAGTCTGATTCTCACGCCGGAGGGTGGTCACAAGGAGGAACCCCCCCTTCTCAGTGACGAGCTCACGGTGTCTGTTTTGCAGGTCATTAGAAGAATAACCATCTTTGCCGGACCTAACCCTCGTGGGAAACATCTACTTAACCCCCAGATTATCCGTAATCTGCCCGGGGTCACCTAGTGTTTCTTCATTGGCGCCATCCGTGGGACAAAAGCTAGAACTAATTCTTTTTTAGTTTTTTCAAAACTTCTGGAAAAATGGTTAAGGTTACCCCGGTGCCAAGGCCAGCGAGTGACCAAGAGACCCCGGTAACCACAACCCCAGCTACTGGGGGGAACACCGGCGAGTACACACATTTTACGAACATTACCCCGGCTACCCAAGCCGGGGCAAGTGCAGTAAACAATCCTCACCTGGGATTCATTGATACCCAGATGGAAAGACAACAGACGAGGCTCCCCCGCCAAACACTTGATCAAGTTAAAGCGTGGGCGGAAGCACGTCAAAAGGAATTTCAAGCTGAGTTGGATGAACGCTTACGTTCACTCCAACAGGCTGACGAATTCGGAAGCACTCGACAACAGCTCAACATGAGCAATGAGTGCGAGTACTTGGACGATGATTGGGAGGAGTCCGACAGTGAAGCAAACCCTCGCCATAGGGCGAAAGGGAAGCGCAAGGAAACGGACTTCCAACCAAGAAGGAATTTGGGAGAAACCTTCAAACCAAGAAACGCGGGGGGAAACCCACGTGTCTTTTCCAAAACCTTTAGACCAACTGTTGCAAATGCGGGAACGTCCAAGTTTGCAAGGGACATTGCGGAAGCAATCGCCCCGAAGAGTGCCAAACAAATGTCCAACATAGGCACTTATGATGGTATATCCGACCCAGACGATCACTTGAACAGATTCATA
The DNA here is from genome assembly GCF_021521415.1 of Bidens hawaiensis. Lineage (NCBI taxonomy): Eukaryota > Viridiplantae > Streptophyta > Magnoliopsida > Asterales > Asteraceae > Bidens > Bidens hawaiensis. The sequence continues at coordinate 169,711 of NW_027491482.1, forward strand.
GCGGGGGTAACCGTCAGCAACTGGACGGAACCCACGTGGTGTTATATGTTCCAAATGACGCTGGTTGGAGCGGCCAGGGCGTGGTTTGATCGTTTACCGGTCCACCACATCTATGATTGGGCGGACTTTCAACACAAGTTCAGCCAACACTTCAGTCAACAGAGGAAATATACTGAAGAGCAGTGGACGATCCTCAACTGCGTTAGAGAGGAGGATGAATCTTTACTAGACTTCATCACTCGCTTTAACTCCAAAAAGCTGAGTCTGGGCACCATAAGCGAAGATCTTGTTCGCGCCGCTTTCATCCAGGGCGCCGAATACCCGGAGCTTATCCGCACGTTGACGGGTAAGGACGGCATGCCATCCACATGGGATGCCATCATGACGGCGGCCAAGCGCTTTGCCGAAACGGAGAAGCAACTGGGTAGGGATCTTCCCCAGAATACACACCTCTACACGCAGAGGACTAGAGAAAACAACGTTCGGACCGCCCGGCAAAACAAAAAGAGGAAGCTAGGTATTTGGCAGTCAAGGGTAAACTTTGACACCTCATCCAGCTCTCGCCCTCTAGTTGGATAACACGCACCCATCAAGCCGAAAACACCGGTGGACGCCACTCACCAAAAGCGTCACGGAGATATTTGCCACCGAAAAACTCCCATGGCCGAAAGCTCCAATGATCCGGCAGCGACCTAATGCGGATCAGAGCAAATCCTGTGACTTCCACGGGACAAAGGGTCACAACACTGAGGAGTGTACATCCTTGAAAGATATTGTTGAAACATTCGTCAAGGATGGAAGACTTACACACCTTGTGGCATCAATCAAGAATGGAGGGAGGAATGATAACCGATACAAAGGCAACGGACGAAAGCCCGTTGACATCAGCATCCACATGGTTCATAGTAACATCAGAGGAAGAAAAAGACGAACGACAGAACCATGCGCGTGGAAGGAAGCTGAGGTGCGCTTCCCGCGAGTGCCAGGAGGACCCAGCAAAGAAGGCCCTATCGTCATCAAAAGCCAGCTGGGGCACTACATCACTTCCCGCACTCTTGCTGACAACGGCGCCTCGTCAACGGTTATGTACAGGCAGTTCTTCGACAAGCTAGACGACGAAGACAAGGAACGCCTGGAAACGGTCTACGCCTCGATGGAAGGGTTCGACGGCAGCACAAACACCCCCCTGGGTATCCTATCTTTCCCCGTCATTCTCACGGACGGGAAACACTCCCGCACAGAAGACGTGGACTTTGTCGTGATGAAGAAGCCACACCACACATACGACATTCTCTTCGGGAGAGACGAAATGGCAAGATTCAATGCTGTGGTATCTTCAGTCCACGGCATGATGGGATGGCCAACAGCTGAGGGTGTCGCGATGATCACCGGTATTCCCTAGGTATGCATCGCATCTGTCTCATCTAAACCCAAACCAAATATGGCTAAACCAACCATCACCGAACCAGAAGAATGGGCCTTCAATGGCAAATACCCTGACCAGGCCGTTACCATTGGCCCAACAGTCACTGATCTTACGCGCACCTTACTCAAACGCTTACTACAGAAAAACGTTGACATCTTCGCGTGGACACCAGCTGACATGACTGGTGTACCTCGAAGTAAGGCAGAGCATAAGCTCAAGTGTGACCCGGCTTTTACGCCAGTCATACAAAAGCGCAGAGTAATGGGGGCGGAACAAGCTAACGCGTGTAGAACCCAAGTCAAGGAACTCCTTGACGCGGGCATCGTACGCGTTAGCAGATATCAAACATGGGTTGCAAATCCCGTTATGGTATCGAAGTCTAACAAACAATGGCGCATGTGCATAGATTTCAAAGACTTAAACAAAGCATGCCCCAAAGATTGTTACCCGTTACCCGAAATTGATCTTAAGGTAGATTCGTTAGCACCGTTTCGCCTTAAATGCTTTCTTGATGCGTATAAGGGGTACCATCAAATCCACATGGCCGTTGACGATCAGGACAAAACCGCTTTTCGGACGCCCGATGGCATATTTTGTTATCAAATGATGCCATTCGGACTTAAGAATGCCGGGTCCACATACCAACGCCTGATGGACAAAGAGTTTCATGCCCAAATTGGGAGGAACTTGGAAGTCTACATGGATGACTTGGTCGTCAAAAGCCTTGACCCAGAAGCGATGTTGAAAGACATCGAAGAAACTTTCAACACGCTCAGGAAGATAAACATGAAGCTCAATCCGAGCAAGTGTTCCTTTGGGATGGAAGAAGGGAAGTTCTTAGGAGTCATCGTTACTAAAGATGGCTTCAGAGCGAACCCTGAAAAAGTCGAAGCCATTATCAAAATGGAATCACCTACTACCATCAAGCAAGCTCAGACACTGAATGGACGACTAGTCGCACTTAACCGCTTTTTGGCAAACCATGCGGATAGGTCGTTTCCATTCGTGTCAACATTGAGATACTGCTTAAAGAAAACGCACTTCCGCTGGACACCAGAAGGGGAAGCAGCTTTTCAGGAAATTCGGTCACGCTTGATCGAACTCCCAACGCTCACAGCACCAGAAGCGGAGGAGGAATTAATCCTATACTTTTCCGCCACAGATAGAGCAACCGGAGCAGTCCTGCTAGTAGAGCGGAAAGGCATCCAGATGCCAATCTACTATGTTAGCCGTGTCCTAGCAGACGTAGAAACCCGGTATTCTACCCTGAAAAAATTAGTCTTAGCACTTGTACAGGCTTCACGCAGGCTAAGACGATATTTCCAAGGTCACCCAATCACCGTTCTCACCAACTTCAAACTTGCAAACGTTCTAGGCAAACCCGAATTGTCGGGACGCCTAGCCAAATGGGCAATAGAATTGGGAGAATACGCGATAAAGTACAAGCCGAGACCAGCCATAAAAGGCCAGGTCTTGGCCGACTTTATTGCAGAAGTCCCCGCTTCGCGGGAGAAAGAGTGCCAGGAGGAGGCTCAACCCTCCCCAGCACAGGACATCGATGATGTCTGGCGACTCTACACTGATGGAGCAGCCAGCAACGAGGGTTCAGGCGCAGGGTTGAAACTAACCAACCCAGCAGGCCAAGAATACACTTACGCTATTCGACTGGATTTTCCAAGTACGAATAACGAAGCGGAGTACGAAGCATTCTTAGCCGGGCTGAGAATTGCGCGTAAGATGGGAGTGAAAAACTTGGAAGCCCACGTGGATTCCATGTTAGTAGCCAACCAAATAAACGGGACGTACACGGCCGTGAACGACACAATGGCCCTGTACCTCGCACAAGCAAAAACCCTTATGCGCGAGTTTAACGATTGTAAAGTCACACGTCAAGCGTAGCGAAAACAAATATGCGGATGCGTTAAGCAAGCTTGCATCGTTAGCCTTCACCCACTTGGGAAAGGACTTCCGCATTGAACTCCTTGGAGCACCATCAGTCCCGCACAAGGAAATCTGTGTCATCCAAACCGGTACAGAAACGTGGATGACACCAATAATAAATTACCTTGCGGCGGGTATACTACCAGAGTCAAAAACACAGGCAAGAAAAATACGCTGTAAAGCACTGAACTTTCAACTCATCGATGATATCCTTTACAGACGTAACTTTCTTGGCCCACTCCTAAGATGCGTGGACAACCAAGATGCTGGCTACCTCCTAAGGGAAGTGCACGAGGGCATCTGTGGAGTACACGCAGGTCCACGCGCTGTTGTAGCCAAGCTAAACAACGCGGGATACTTTTGGCCGGGGATGCATACGGATGCGCTGGCATACATCAGAAAGTGTAGGTCTTGCCAACTCTACGCACCTAACACGCATCGCCCGAAGAATGAACTTGTTCCAGTCACCTCTTCATGGCCATTTCAGAAGTGGGCCATCGATGTGACAGGCCCATTTCCCACAGCAGCAGGAAACGTTCAGTTTCTAGTGGTAGCCATCGACTACTTCACCAAGTGGATAGAAGCAAAACCCTTAGCCCAAACAACCGCAAAACATATAAAAAAATTTATTTGGGAATTTATTATTTGTCGTTTTGGACTTCCACAGACTTTGGTGAGCGATAACGGCACCAACTTTGCTGACATGAAGCTACAAAAGTGGCTGGAGGAACTTCAAATCACCCACACCTTTACCTCAGTGGCGCACCCGCAGGGTAATGGTGAGGTGGAAAGAGCAAATAAGAGCATCGTCGACGGCATAAAGAAAAGACTCTTGGAACACAGATCCGGCTGGGTGGACGAAGTTCCACACGTCCTTTGGGCAAACAGAACGCTGAAAAAGGCCAGTACGGGAGAAACCCCGTTCAGCCTCACTTATGATACTGAAGCCATGGTCACGGTCGAAATCGGTCTACCCTCACCAAGGATCTTGATTCAGCCAGAAGACAATGATGCGGAAAGACGGTTAGACCTTATGCTAACCGAAGAACGCAGAGACTTAGCCGCAGCGCGTGAAGAGAACTACAAGCGACAAATGCAAAAGTACTACAACACGCGGGTAAAACTCTGCAACTTCAATGTAGGAGACTACATATTGCGTAACAACGAGGCTTCGAACCAAGAGCGCCCAGGAAAGCTGGCCCCGGTCTGGGAAGGACCATACATTATCAAAGAAGTTTTGGGAAATGGCGCATACCGGCTCGAAAGGCTCGATGGCACCCCCATCCCAAGAACATGGAATGGAGCTCAATTACGCAAATGTTACATGTAGATCAATTCCAAACTTGTAAAGAAAAGGCCTAGAGCCACTTCTAATGGAAATGATTCTCCTTTATCACATTGTGTTGATAGCCTTACCTTTATACTTATGAACTTCCCACACTGATATGCCGGTATTCACCGCATAAATAAGTATGGGAAGAAGTAAGTCGTTGCGTGTGGAAGGCGGCAAAACCCGCATAAACACATAAAACGGTAAAAATTTCTAAGGAAAAGATAAGGAAAACCTTCACGCAGGTCAGTTATAGGTGAAGTTTGGTCATCCCACTGAATGAAAGTGACGGTCCTACCCGCACAATCATGATAGAGGAAACTGAACATTAACCTATTGACAACCGCGTGTTGAAAGGTTAACTTATTCAAAATACTTAGAAATTTCTAAGGAAAAGATGAGGAAAACCTCCACGCAGGTCAGATATAGGTAAAGTTTAGCCATCCTACTAAGTGAAAGTGACGGTCTTACCCGCACAATCACGAAAGAGGAAGCAAAGGTTAACTTATCCAAGTACTCAAGAAATTGCTAAGTTAAACCAAAATATGCGTGAAATAAAATAAGGTTTACAAAGCAAGGTATTAACAAAAGATTTATATTCCATCAAAATTCAAGTATTACAAGAATGGCTGGGCACATGCCCGCATACAAGAGTATAAATCTATACAAAAATAAAAATCTATTCTAACAGTGGGAAGGGATCTAAAGGATCAAGCTTCAGGACCACTCCTACTTGAACCCGGACCATCAGTCGAGTGTGGCGGTTCAAGGAAAGCCTTGAGGATAGCTAGCCCATCATCAGCAGCAGTAATCTCGTTCACCTTCTCCACCACCGGATGCGGGAATGCAGCGTACTGGTTCACTGCTTGGTCATAAGCAGCTTCAGTATCCACGTCATATAGAGGGAAGTTGGAAGGCGGGATGCCCTTCTCAACAAACCCTAGACCAAGCAGGAAGCCAGCCTTTTCCCCATCCTCATGAGAAGCGTTGAGGGCTGCGCTCATGGCATCGTCATATGATGTTTTCGTAAGAACCCGATGCACAACCTACAAAGCAAAAATATATCAAAAACAGTGTAAGGAAAAGCGTAAAGAAATTGTGAAACTGCTCATACCTGAGACAACGCTTCTCGAAGAAGCCATTCCTTGGTAACCAGAGCCTCGTGGAGGGCAGCTTGAGCTTCATCACGGGCGCGTTCGGCTTCGTTCTTAGTAAGGTTGGCAAGCAACACATCTTTAGCTGCAGCCTCTTCAACGCCCTTTAGCTTACGCTCAGTATGGTCAAGCATGCCCCTCTGGTCCAAGATCTCTTGGAGCTTCTTAGCGTATTCCATGGCCAAGACATCATGAGCCTGCTGGAGCCTCTCTAATTTGGCTTCAGCTCCTCATTCTCAATGCGTAAAGGCTCAGCAACAGCTTCAGCCTTGGTGGCCCTCTCAGTTGCGTTCCGTGCAGTCTCCTTAGCCAACCGAAGCTGTTCGTTAACAGCTTGGGCAGCCTTGGAACGGGCCTCGAGCCGGGCCTGAACTTCAACCTCGAGGGCCTTGAAGGCCTTCTCCTTTTCCGCAGCAACGGCGGCAAGCCTCTTATTCTCCTCCCGGATAGCCCGCACCTGAGCCACTTCCAGGCTACGCGCCGTCTTTAACTTGTCGTTTTCACGACAAAGTAGCTCGACGCGCGGCTGCATCCGGGCAAGGAGGATTCGGAGCTCGTTGGACAGCCTACCCTCCTGGTAGCTGGCCATGGCTTCCCCCGGCGCAACGCTGGGGGCAGCGTGGCGCGCCCATTCGACGCACTCCTCAGCAGTCCGGAGGGTCGTTCCCCGGCGGATATTCCACCGAGGAGCGTACACCTCGTTGGAATCACGAACTGCAATAAAACAAAATACAGTTAGAGAAAAAAAAAATGATAAAAGGGATATAGGCCAAAATAACCCTACGCACCTGTAGGGTCGACAACAGGCCGATAGCCACCAAACCCATCACCTGAACCTAAGGGATATCCATCCAAAAGGTCAGGGAGACGGGAAGGAGGCAAGGATTGGCTAGACGCCCCAACCCCGAACGTACCTGAAGAACCGGCCGTAGTCGCCGGCGCCGGAGAAGGCATGGTGGAGGCCGCCGCGGTGGATACCAACGGAGGTGAACTCACCGGAGGTGAACTCACAACCGTGGCCGTCGCTGCGGAAGAACCCGCAGAAGAAATCACCGCCGGCTCAGTGAAGGATTCCGTGAAGATGGCACTAACAGCCGGCGGGGATGATGTTACAGTTGGAACAGTTGCCTCAACGGGATGAGCAACTGAACCAATACTGCAAACAGGCGTAGCCGCCTGGGTCATCGCCTCGGGTAGGTTGACCAAACCTACCGTCATGGGTCCAGAGCTGCTCCTTCCCGCTCCACTCTGGAATGCGGTTGCATCCACGCCTGCATGAAGACAACATATTTAAATATAATGGCGGAAAGATATGCAGTTAAAAGTAAATGAAGTTTAGACTTACGAGTCTTCTTGAGCTTGAAGGATCGGACAGGCGGGGACGAACCCGATGGAGCCGGCCTCTTCACGCCGGTCACCGTCGTTGTACTGGGCTGCCCGGAGGTGACAGCTGTCTCAACCTCCGGAACAGTGGTCTCACCACCACCAGGGTTCCCCGCCGCCTCTTCACTTTCGGTCTCCGACTCAGACCGGTTCCCCTGATCGGCAGTGGAGGCAACCTTCGCCTTGCCTTTCCCGCCAGCAGCCTTCTTCTTCCTCGCGAAGAAAGGACCATCTGCGGATTCCTCATCAGAAGATGACAAAATTAGAGGAATTCCAGCAGAGGTTTGAGCATTGAGAGGGCGAGGGTTAAATAATCTTTTACCTGGCCGCGTGGCGCTCAGTATCTCGTGGCCTGGAGGGTAGGCCTCCACAAACCGATCCGCCGTCTGCTCAAGGATGGGCAACTCGTTCTCGTCAAGAGCACGAGTACCCAACCGAGCGGGACCACCGCTCTCCCGCGGCTGCAGAAGAGACTGCAAGTTGTTTCCCTTTGAAAATAAAAAGAAAGAAATGGTTAGAACAAAAACCCTAAATTAGCAAATAGTATGAAGCATACCGTAAGGGATAGAGTTCAAACCGTATTCGAGGACGATGGGAATCTGTGGCGCCTTTGCCCCAGCATCCTTCCATACCCGGCTTATACCGAGCATCACCATCCCGGACTCCGCAAAGCGGTAAACCGGAGTCTAGATCCGGGAAATCTTGGAGAACCATTCCGCCTCCTGGTAGTTGGAGGCGTGAAGGCTGGGGAGTGCTCTCCCGTTCTTGAATGTCATCGCTATGGGGACGACACGGGCAGAGATGTAGAAGAACTCCCGCTTCCAAGACCGAAGACTGCGCTCGGTAGCACAGATCTTCAAACCCTTGATCCGGGTGACCAAGGTGTACCAGCCTTGGATGCACCTCCAGGAGTAGAAGGTCATCAGGCAGTCGACATGGGGCTCCACGCCAAGAATGAGGCACACCCATTCAAAATGGCGGATCTTGGCGATCGCCATTGGGTGTACCTCCGTCAGGTGCACACCGTGTCTTTCCAAAACACGGTATACAAACTTCGTCAATGGGAACCTGAGATTCCCGTAGACGAAGAATGCAGCATATACCCCTATCTTGCCCTTGGGGGCATCGTACACTGTCTGGTGAGGCTCAGGAAACTCAGGCTCGAACGGCTCGAGCATGAACTTCCTGACGATGTACTGATAAAGCTCGATGGGAAGAACACACTGGCATTCGCCAGCAGTGCTCTGATCGTCCTTATCAGACGTGGACGTCGGGTTCTCGGCGTACACGTCAGACTCCTCGGCGGTAGCTTCAAGATCATGAGCAGAAGACATGTTTTAGATGTAAAGAAGGAACGATTTCAGGAGAATGCTCGACAAAGGTTAGAGTATTCGCCGGAAATCGTTTAGAAGAAGAAGTGAAGGTGTGGATTAAGATGCACCCTCTCCCCCTTTATATACTCATCGCAATGAATGCGATGAATTTAATGCGGAAGAGAGAGGAAAACGAAGGTGCAATGAAACTATGACACGTGGCAAAAGCAAGCTGGCAACAGCTGTTGACAGGACGCGCGCCGTAAAGTTCGCACCCACGCGCCCAAAAACTCGCGCCCACGCGCCTGAAAAAGCGTCTGGAATGACCATATACTGTCACGTCGCCATAACTTCCTGCACATCCTGAAACTGTCAGAAGAAACCGTCGGACTACACTAACGTCCCTTCAACAGTTTGGACTGTTCTTATCCTTTCACCAACTCTTCGAATTTCAAAAATATTCAAAAAAGATTCAAAGATTCAAAAATAAGAGGGAATATACCCCCTTACCTTGGTACCCAAGAAACCGTAAGACAAGTGCGGGTACAGTGTCAAGGGGAAACCCTTCACATACCTAGCACCTGCAGGGAATTGAAGCCAAGAATACCTTGGAAGTAAAGAAACTATAAGACGAGTGTGGGTACAGTGTCAAGGCGAAACCCTTCACATACTTAGCACTTGCAGGGAATTGAAACCAAGAAGGATCTTCTGGACCGTGCTTGCGGAAAGGGAAATAGCACCTCCGCATAGCGGAAACGTTGAGAACTAGCTTGTTTGAAACTTCAAGGCGGAATTGGTGGTTTAACATAACTGATCACTATGTCCGAAACTACCAAAACCTCGTGAAGAATCTATGCAAGTGAAACTCAACGTTCCCGATGTGCGAAGGGGTCAAACACCTACCCGCATCACAACCAAAGATCAAGCAGAAAAATCGGGAATTTCTGTGTGACATTAGGAAAACCGCGGGAAGAATCCCCACGGAAAATCTTAAAACAAAAACCCTTTTCAAAACCCCTTGCTTAAGTCCAAAAGTTCACCTCACTTATTAACGATTCATGAGAAGAACATTGGACTGGGGGGACTTGAAGAGGTAGGTCCCAGCAGAGCCCAGTTGGACCCGCAAGACTCACCTTGAAGAGGGACGTCTGCGCAAGGACCAACTAGTTCCGCAGGACCCACCATGCTCAGAAATGAAAACCTTACGCGCAGTACGCCAGCTGTTCCCGCAGGAAAAGCCTCCCAATGGTGAAGTACCCCGCCTGTTCCCGCAGCTGCGGATACAAGCCATCAGGGAAGGCTACCCGCACTAACAGCAAGGCTACACGCACAAGGCACTAACTCTCAATAATTCAGTAGTCACCTGAAGGAATGAGCAAGGCGGGAATACTCCCGCCCAAATGAGCCAGTCCGTACGCTTCTGGAAGATCTTTTGTACTATACCTGCCAAGGTATGGACAAAATAGACAAGATCTGACCAAAGCAGCCCATGAACCAATCACAGGGTGACAGCTCACCGACAACAGTACGAGGAGGAGCACACTCTAGTACAAAATGTCACTATTAGCCGCTGCCTACTCACCAACCCTTGTCGTGGCACGCACATAGCCTGCAGTTGGTGGAAAAGGAATAGTACACAGCCGGCCATGTCACTATCAGCCGCTGCCTACCCACCAACCATCAGCATGGCACGTGCGTAGCCCACAGTTGGTAGAAAAGGAATATTATACAGCTGGCTGTACCTGCTTGGAAACCTACCTTCGGCTATAAATACTCCAACACCTTGGAACGGTATCATCATCTTATCTTCTCTAGCAATCTCTCTCAATATATACACTTATATTCAGAGCAATCTAGTCTGATTCTCACGCCGGAGGGTGGTCACAAGGAGGAACCCCCCCTTCTCAGTGACGAGCTCACGGTGTCTGTTTTGCAGGTCATTAGAAGAATAACCATCTTTGCCGGACCTAACCCTCGTGGGAAACATCTACTTAACCCCCAGATTATCCGTAATCTGCCGGGGTCACATAGTGTTTCTTCACTTTTGTATTTTTGTACTAATAAATTTACTAAATTATTCTTCATACTTTTATAATCATTTTATATCATTATCGTCATTTATGGTGATTTTAATGAACGTAATATTTTAAAGGTACGTAATTTATTTTAATTTTAGCGTTATTTTGAACGGTCAAATCATACTAAACATGCTCCTAAATATGTAATATCGTTCACAAAATGACTAGAACTCTCAACAACTTAAGGATGAACACTCCTTTACACATTGATGGTGCTAGTTTAGTACGTTACACCACTTTCACATGTATTCCTACAATCAACATTTTAATTATGCGGATCATATGAAAAACTTAAACTTGATAGGAAACCTGAAAGCATTTGGTGCTGGTGAATTTGGTGACATAATATCTTTATAGGACAACTTGGACCTACAAAATAAAATGAATATCATAACAAACATCAATAAATGTTAGAATGTGTGGAGTACATATTCGTTCAAATACTACAATGATTTCGGATTTTCAGACAGTAATTAAAAACCCTCTAAGGTTATAAGGAACAACATTTCATGATATGTAAGAAGTTGCAAGAGAAAATGGCATTATCTTTAATTCTTAGTGCTATCTTAATATAATCCGTAGTCAGTTTATTTTTGGTAGTAACAATATTCAATACTAATTACAAATTAGTGGTCACTATTTATGTAGTTTCTAATGAGATCTCACAAATCGTCATGTCATTTTACAAAGGGTTTCAACATTTCGACAAAAACATTACCGTGGTTGAACTTCTATATAAAAAAATTCATTTGGTATGTTAAACATACGAGCTAAAACTTCGATTTCACATTGAATCCATTCTCGTTCTTTTTAGAAATTAATTACCGATTTCATGCACATGCAAAATACTTCTATAAAAATGCATACCAGTAATTCAAGAAAACTAAAACTATTAAACATTTTAAAGATACGAAACCTACATTTGGGATCGTTTTCAGGTATGGTACTATGCATAGGATTATAAACCTTTTTTCGAGTTTGGTACATTGTTCGGTATTAATAAGTGATACCCTATAACTTATGCCGAGGGCCTGAGGCCCAAATTTATGTTATGATTGTATGATATAGGATATATAAGAATTTAATCACCAAAACACAAATTATTATCATCTCTAGGTATGTTTATAATGTCGTTTTATGTGTTAAATTATCCATTTAAAAGAAAGATACTTTTTTATAACTACTTTATCCATTTGGTGACCTTTGATTTGCAATTGTGCATGCCCACATGAGCCACCTGAACCGTGTGCCGACATCCAGCTTCTTCTTTATGCACCACCACCACCACATTTATAAATTATAAATTATAAATTACAAAAACGAATCTCGTCACACCACCTTTATATAATAAACGTACACTAGCCCTTTATCACTGACGTGTATTAACATCTTTCTGACTCAATCACAAACCTTTTGACCTCACTCAAATCATCACTTTATATTATTAACTTCCCCTTAAAACCTTCATCAACACTTCCAATTTCAAATCACACAAGTTAAACTTCATGGCCATCAAACATGTTCGAGGCTTCCGAATCCGCCTAAAGCTTGTTAAACTCATCAAATGGCCAAGTTGTACGGACAAAGCCATGACAACAAGGGTGTTCAAGAGTACCTAAAAGAGCTCTTTTTTATTAAACCGGGGGGTTCGGGTTATACTCGGATCAATGGGAAAAGTCAGGTGCCGAAGATTTTTTTCGTGAATTAGGTGGGTTAGAAAAGAAAAAGTGCTTTTAGGTATTAGATTTGAATTTAAGTGCTTTTAGGTAATCCTCCATCTGAGATGGAGGATTACAGGTACACGTAAGCAACTTCTCCACCTGTGTATCCAAGTAGGATGGCTAATCCAACGTGGAATCCTCTATCTGAGATAGAGGATTACGTACACTCAATTTACCATCTTTCACCGTGAACTTACCACCCTATGTAATTTCATTTTTTTAACTCTTGACACTTGTCTTCGTATTCGTCTGATTCAACATCTGATGGTTGGAATTCACTTTCTTCGGTGTTATCAGTAATGTAACCTTTAATGTAATGACAACACACTACTAGAAAAAAGGCCTTCCTTGACATGCGTACAATGACACGCGTCGATTTATGACACGCAATTGTGCAAGTCATTAAAATGAAGTCATAATATTTGAAAATTAGATGATTTACGACACTCATTTTTGTGTGTCATTGAACCAGTGTCATAAATAAAAAAAAGGTATGCGTGTCACGCATGCGAGTCATCTTTTATTCAAAATAAAAAATATATAATTCCAAAAAATATGGTCATATATTTGACCTAATTATTAAAATTTAAAACCCACATCTCTCTCTCTCTCTCAAAACATAACACCAAGACCCTTCTCTCAAAACCCAAAACCACCACGGACGCCGACACCACCACAGGCCATAAACACTGTGACATTCCGACACCACCACCACCATCGGAGCAGCAATGATGACGCCACAACAGCAGCTACAGAAGAGCAAATAACAGGAATTGGACTTATTAACGTCCGTGTCGGAGAGGTTTTGGTGGCCGTACAAACGGAACGGGAGCAAAATTTCGAGCTCCGGCAGGGTTTAGGGGAAGGAAATGGAGGCAAGACTAAAAGGGATATCGATGGGAGGTGACGTGTCGTTGTTGGCTTCCACCAGTGGCCAGAGACCCGACCCGATTGTGTTCGAAGAGGAGAATGAACCCAAAGAGCGGGATGGAACCCGGTGTGCTTACTAAAGGATTTTTTTTTTTTTTTTGAATGATTTCAACTTCTTGGAGGTATATGCCTTCAATTTTACCTTGCTCTACTTTTAATTGTCTAGGGTATAATGGGGTGTTATATAATTGAAACATAATTGAATTGTTATATAATACTAATAATAATAATCTGTTATTTAATGTGAACATAATTGAACTGAGCTCGAGCCGAGCTTTGAACTGAACCCTAAACATAATCTGAACTGACTTACATAATTGTTTAAAGTTTTTTATATAATTGATACAAAAAATCAAGACGAGCTGACAACGAGCTTCAAATAAAGCTATTTTACTTGTCGAGCCCGAGCTCAATGGGAAGCTCGTTGAGGCTTTACGAGCCATGTGTATTAACTACTGAGCTCGAGCCGAGCTTTGGGTCGTTTATGGTACTACGCAAGCTCCTATAACCTGTATGCCAATAAAGCCTTTAAGACGAACGCAAGTACTTCAAGCAAAGGAGAGTAGATAGCAGAGTCAAAAAGGATTTCTATGAATGTGACTACCGCACTGTTATAACCAACGTGAAACTAAGGTAAAGACTGATTCTGGTTATATTTTTCAATTTAAACTATATACAAAGTATATATATAAAATTCCAAAATTACCCCTAAACTTTCTTCTTTTTCATCAACTCATATTAGTCCAACCATACGACTATAATTATTATAATCAGCTGATAACAATCAGTTTAATGTATACTTTATGGCAATTATATTATGAAAACCGACCAAGCTGCCCATGGTGTTCTAAATGACTTACGAAAACTGACCAAGCTGCCCATGTAGTTTGTTTTATCTGTTCATATTAGTTTGGCTATGTGACTAAAAATATAAGTCTGATATCAAGTGGCATTAATTAGTTATAGCATATGACAAAAAACCAAAACAAAATCAATGGGTTGGTTTCGGTTTTAAATAACCAATAACCGTAATTATAAGTCTGGTATCTTTGTTTATTTTCATCTTAGGTTGGGGGAGGCAAATACGAATACACGCATGTGGATTTCGATGCGGTTCGAGAAGAATGATCTGCTTATACGACGAAGTTTATATTTCGTTAGTGATATTAGTGATATGTATGATATTAAATATTAACCGATACTTTTGTTAACTTGGGGAATATATGTAATATTTTGATTTAGCATGTTTAATTTAGAAATGTAATGCGTAGTTTTGTTTCTATATTTTTAGTAATTAATGTAAATATTAGTAATTATAAAAAACAATTTTTTTTAAAAAAAAGTTATACTATGACACGCATATATGCATGTCGTTAACGGGTGTCGTAAACATCAGTTTTGAAAGCGCGTTATAAATGCATGTCAAAAAGGCGTGTCACAAATGAGTGTCATTAATGCGTGTCAATAAATATGACATGCAAAAGCGTGTCATGTTTAATTTATGACTGGGCACGCGCATTTGCGTGTCATAAGTACCCATTAATGACACGCAATGCGTGTCATTGAAAGCCCGTTTTCTAGTAGTGACAATATTTAACATATATATAAAAGTGACAACAACAATAATAATATTAATACCTTCAGAGTCATAAAAGCCATCATTTTCATCATCATCAACATTCTCATCATTATAAGAAGGTTGTTGTTCAATACTTGTTTGAGATGAGAAGGCTTCTAAATGGTATAATGATGATGCAAGCTCTAGCATAGGAGACTGTATTGTATTAGATTGTTGTGCTGAGGGTTGAAATCCTTCAGCTTCATAAGGTACTGAAAAGCCTCGTAGAAGATCTATACAACTAGTTTGTTGAAATGGAACTAACAAGTGCCATTTGACGTTGAATCAGACGAATACGAAGACAAGTGTCAAGAGTTAAAAAAATGAAATTACATAGGGTGGTAAGTCCACGGTGAAAGATGGTAAATTGAGTGTACGTAATCCTCTATCTCAGATAGAGGATTCCACGTTGGATTACGTAATCCTCTATCTCAGATAGAGGATTCCACGTTGGATTAGCCATCCGACTTGGATACACAGGTGGAGAAGTTGCTTACGTGTACCTGTAATCCTCCATCTCAGATGGAGGATTACCTAAAAGCACTTAAATTCAAATCCAATACCTAAAAGCACTTTTTTTTTGCTAACCCACCTAATTCACGAAAAAAATCGGTGCCGAAAGGGCATTTAGCGGTGTATATTGGTGAAGAAGAGGGTAATGTTTGTAGGGTTTTGGTGCCGGTGATTTATTTTAATCATCCGCTTTTTGGTGAATTGTTGAGAGAAGCTGAGAAGGTTTATGGACATGATCACTGCGGTGGGATTCATGTACCGTGCCGGTTATCCGAGTTTGAAGATGTACAAAGTAGGATTTGTGCTGCTGGTGGTTCATGGCGGAGCTGGTTGTAGGTTTTTATAGAGTATTATTGTTTTTTGATGTTTTCTTGTTATTTTTGTCTTCCTTTGTACGTTAGCCTTGTTGGGACATGTAAATACAATTTCGAGTTTATCTAGTTTTAATAATCGTCTGATATACGATTATCTTCCTTAATCAAGGTATTTTCTTTTAATTTTTATAGATATAAAGCAATATGTGCAAAAAATGATAGATTAAGAGTGACAAATTAGTAAAAGTAGCAACTAGTAAGTAGTAACTATGCAAATCCTGCAAAAGAATAAAAAGGATTAATTGACCATTCTAAAAAGAAAAGTTGATAGATTCATATCATACAAAGGAGGTATTATTATGCCATTCTTAAATAAATGATTAATTTCCCATTCTCCAATCTTTTCAATTTGATTTCTATAATGTTGATCTAAATATATAAATTTATATTTGTTAACTGGGAACGAGATAAGAGACAAAAACAATTAAAAATGCACTAATTACAAAAGGAAAATATAAAAGAAATAAAGAAAAGATCATTTAAACATCCGCTGTATGAATTGTTATAACGTACGAAGTATTACTCATATTCTAAAATGAACATTGAATCGGTCGGCCATGCACATCATTACATGAGTTATGCGTGTATAAGTTAGGTAGATGTCTTTGACATGAATAAATATATAGGTCAAGTTCGAATTTATCTATTCAACCCAGAACCCTTCAACCGATCTAACCATGCATTAACTTTCAACATGCGAACCTACCATGATCAAGGCCCCTGATTTATCATTCTTGTGGAATACAACTTTCATGAAATGTGTCCTATAAGTTTAGGTAGGTCACCCAAATGCTTAACATTTTAGGTCACTCTAATAGTTAGCATGTGAGAGGACGAATTATAGCGTGTCATGGCTCCAAGTATTTATAATATCTTGTGCGCGAAAAATGGTTAGTCTCGTTTCAATATTAATTACGCTTTCAGTTAACTTTATACTTCATCAAACGAAGGAAGTTGCGTACTAACATCAAAATGCTATAGGGTATATCACATCAGGAAAAATTCTAGTTTATGATTGTTAAAGAAAATGCATACTATCATTTTCATTTAGTATAAAATTAATGAATTGAAAATCTATGGGTTTAATATTATTGTTATTAATAGTTTTAAAATTATTTTTTATATTATTATAGCTATATATCGCATAAAACATAATAATGCATTTAAGTCTATTAGATTTTTTGTCTATCAGCCTATGTACAGGTTAGCAAACATGGATTATTTGTACTTTTTGATAAAACTATTTGAATAAATTAACAGAATTGATTAAAGGTACCTTTTGATATTCGTCCGATATAAATTTTAAATTCACCATGTTCGGATCGGAGTAAGTGATGGAAGCTGTTTAATATTTTATCAAGTACGGAAATCATAAAGGGCCCAGAAACAACGGGCTGGGCCAATTACGGGTAGTCGATTTCAAACATGAAAGATTTGTACGAAAACAACCGGGCCAATAAAAGACCAGGCTAGGGTAGCAGCCCATCCTTTGTGGTAAGTGTGTAACAGGGTAGAGGTGCACAAATCGGGTTTTCTAAATACCCAAGTTCGGGTATTGAACCGGGTTCGGGTATGACCGGGTACGGGTATGACCGGGTATTGGTAATAATCGGGTCGGGTTCGGGTTGGGTATTGTCTCTAAAAACCATACCCTATGCATCGGGTTCGGGTCGGGTATAGAACCGGGTATTTCAATACCCTATTATCGGGTATTGAAAAAACTCTATTTACGGGTTTTTTCGGGTTTTTTTCCGGTATTTTTTATATATATTGGATTTTTTAAAAGTTTACACTTTTTAGGGGTATTATTCGGGTATTTTTAAGGTATTTTTCGGGTATACATCGGGTTCTTGAAATACCCGGTTTCGGGTATTGGAAAACCTTGGTTCCGGGTTCGGGTATTACCGGGTATAAATCGGGTTTTCGGGTATTACAGGGTACAAATCAGGTCCGGTTCGGGTTCAGGTTTTAGTGCCAAAATGCATACCCTATTCGTACCCTACGGGTAGGGTCGGGTTCGGGTTCGGGTATTAAAAACCCGGGTATTAGAAAAACCGGTTCCGGGTATTTATTTCGGGTCCGGTTCCGGGTTCGGGTTTTTTGTGCACCTCTAGGGTACTCAGCCGATCAAAGGAATCAAATCGGTTTGAAACTGATTATACAAAAACAAGTTTGAAACCTCTAAAAACCTTAGTGATGACTAAGCATCCTTATCTTCAAAAGTTTAGTTTTAAGATCGGATGTTGCCTGCATGGATAGATTATTTCGGGTTTATTCCCTGGCGAGATTAGCAGGCCTGTGACGGGAGTTAAACTCCTGGGGGAGCGGTTAGTCGGGATGTAGGGTTTATTCGGTCTTTAGCAACTAAAAGAGCTTTGAGAGCGGTTGAACTTATGAAACGCCTGCCGGACCTGAGAGACCCCCAAAGTGAGCTCCTTTGTTGCGCTCGTGCATGGGGGTTGCTAAGTTAGTGTTGGGGCTCTGGACCTGTCAGCCTGAACATGTCAAAGAGGTTGTGTCCATGTTTGATGCGGGCCTGCGGGGGGCAATTGAAGATATTGTTGTGTGTGGAGGACCGCATTTTAGGGACCTCCAGTGAAGGTTGGCTTCCTTCCCTATGCGTTGTGGAGACTTAGGAATTTTCTCGGACGAGGATGTCTCCGCATATGCCTTTGTGGCTTCCAGGTCCCAATCGTGGTTACGGCCTGAGTTGCCGGTGCGACGGTTACGGTTGATAAGGCAGGAAGAAGACATGCTACAATGACGACACGTGAAAAATTTATTATGTCTTGGAAAAAAAAATTGTATAACTATGTGAAATTTCAAGTTTTGTGAAAATTCATGAGAATACAAAATAAAATTTTAATAACCTTAACTTAGAGTATTGATGAAATTGATAATTTGAGAAAATATGCATTCTTAACAAAATAAAAAAAAATTTAGGGAAAAATCTCATCATTGATTTAAGAGTGTGATCGTCACATGACCACGTTTGATAAAATTAGGGTAGTAGATTCGGGTACGTTTGGTGTGATATGTTTTAGCCTAATAAGTTCCACACCCTTACCGAACACTCCAGGAAGGCAACCGGGTCTCGCGGTTGGTTGAGATTTATGCGCATTGCACTTCCTTAGGCTCGCAAGCCTTGGTGTCAAGGATTCGGTAAACAAGTGTGTCCCTCTTACAATTACTACCTATCCATCCCACGAATCATTCTCAAGGAGAGGGGAGCAAAAAGGTGGGATTTCTTAAGGAATTTCCCGATTAAAAATCGTCCTAGAGTTTTAAAAACAACTTTGAGAGTGAGACATTGCCTCGGATTAAGTGTGTGCTTTTGTGTACAAGAATAATATTAAATCATTAAATAGTATTTAAACTACTGCAATCAATAGTATAATTCAGGGTGCAAACACGTAAAGGCATATCACGTATAGGGACCCTAAGCATTCTACTAGGCAGTTAAATCTAACCACCTATCTTATAGCATTCGGCTCTGATACCAATCTGTCACACCCGACCAAAGGCGGAACATGCCGGGGCGTAACGTAGTGATTGGACAGTAGCTCAAAAGACACTTATTAAAGCGTTAATAATTAATTAACTTCATTAACATTAAACAAGTACACAAACATAATAATCAAAACAAATACATCATATTTATTGTTTGAATATATATCCTAAGGTAAAAACCAATATCTTCAATCTTGATTAATGTAAATTACTTGTACCTGTAGCATGTATAAAAATAGAGTTTGTCAACACGAATGTTGGTGAGAATACATAAGTTTTAGTTGAGATATATATATAGATAAAAACCACAATTCATATGTAAATGATGAGTATTACAATTCTTATGAAAATGTAAACAACTAAATAGATGTTGACCCGTTCTTATTGATACGAAATCAAAGTACTTGGGTAAATGTATGATCATACTAGATGAGGATGAGATACCAATCACCAAACATAAAATAAACACTTAAACACATAGAGCATAGTCATAGATATTGCAATCATCACACATAAACATATAACGAATTGTGTAGATGTAGAATAAAACAATAAAAAGATTGAATAAGGTATACATGCTACCCCAAATATAAAAGATGAAAAAAAGGGATATGTAAACTCACCTTAACGAGTGGAAATAAATGATGAGATGGCGGTAAGAAGATAAGATAGAGTCCTCGAAATACGTTGACAAAATTCCTAGTTATTAATACAATTAATTAGGATTAAAGAAACAATAACAAGGCATATGACGGTTAAGGGCTTTGATAGGGTTTAAATACAATCTTCACAAATTTGTAAATAATATAACTAGAGGGTAGAAATAGTTAAAAAGAAATAATAAGACACAACATAACGGTTACAAATCCGTTTAAAAGAATTTTGGAGTCTTTTATAGTTTACATTCTTGCCATTTTTATGATTATTATTGTTATTGTTATTAATACTATTATTATTATTATTTACGTTAGATACTTAAATGAATAATATAGATTTTGTATAATATATATATATATATATATATAGATTAATTACGAATCAAAAGTTCAAAAGTACAAAATTACACGAAACGGGAGGTTCGATTTAACAAGATAGTGTCTATTTAGTGATATCTAATTATAATATTATCAAATAATATTAATAAAAAGAAAAATAAAAATAAAAACTCAAAACCGGGTCCAAGGGGTTCGAATTAACCTGCGCCTGGACCGGTTCTAACTGTTTTAACACCCACACCCCAGACCAGCTGTGCTGGGGTGTCACCTCTGAAAGATATTGTAACATCCCAACATTTCAATAATAATATTTTAGAATATTATATTGTACGAGAGAAAACTTACCCGTGTCCGTAAATAAATAATAGTAAAGAAGGTAAAATAAGTAGTCCAAGTAAATAGAGATTAATTATGGACTAAAATAGAAAGATGGACCTTAGGTCCATGGGCTTAAGGGAGTATAAATACCTCTTAAACCCTAATCCTTTCCATTTCCATCTTATTCTCTCTAAACACCCAAACACCCAACCCTCCCTACCCTTTTCGGCCGCCCCCAAATCCCAAGAGAAACAAGATCAAGATCCAACCTTTTATCAATAGATTTTCATATACAAGATAAATACAAGGTCCTAGTCCGTATCCAAGCCAAACCGAAGCCTAAATACGCCCAAAGGTATGTTCTTTAACCTTAAAGGTTATGTTTTTATGAACGGTTTGCTATGAAACTTAAACCTAGAGTAGATCGGGGCTAATTAGTTCATAAAGTTTCAAACTTGATGGTTAAAACGGACTTAACATGCTTATAATAGTATACGGTTTGTATATAAACCTTAAATCTAGCCTAGAACATATTAAATGAGTAAAGATCCAAGCTTTATGCTTAAAACAGGATAGATCTTGAAGCCATGAGAATAATGGATGAGAAACGGGTATAAGCAATGATCATAAAGTATTAAAAGTTCATGATTTTGAGTTATAAATCAATCTGGGCAAACAAATTGAAACTTAGCCATGAAAATTTGATGAGCTGAGTGGTTCTCGGCCACCATGATCTCTACTTAAGGAGTTCTCTGCCTAGGAGTTCTCTGCCAAGGAGTCCTCTGCCTAAGGAGTTCTCTGCCAAGGGTTTTCGGCTAAGAGGAATTTGGCCTTATGGGGTTCTCGGCCCACCCTTGATTTCGGCCAAGGAGTCCTAGGCCAAAGATGGATCTCGGCCACCTTATGGGTTCTCGGCCAAGCATGGG
Source organism: Bidens hawaiensis (assembly GCF_021521415.1). Taxonomy (NCBI): domain Eukaryota; kingdom Viridiplantae; phylum Streptophyta; class Magnoliopsida; order Asterales; family Asteraceae; genus Bidens; species Bidens hawaiensis. The sequence goes on from NW_027491482.1 coordinate 191,241, forward strand.
TTCTCTGCTGGAACTTGGGTTTGACTTGTTGGGCCCATCTGTTAAGATTAGTAAACCCAATCTAGGTAGGAATCTAAGCAAAACCAAGCACATTTAGATAATTGTTGGGTTAATTAAATAACCACTTAAGTAATAATGCGGTTAATTAATAAAAATATATATTTAACAGTTAGCCGTGCTCAGTTAAAGAAAGGAATTACAATAAACGGCGAACGCAATCGAATCCAGGTGAGTTTCTAGCCCCATTTCCTTGTTATGTTTTCGGGGCTGCGTGCATACTCGATGTGTTTGTTAATACATTTATACTAAGTGATAAATGTATGCCTTATGTGATTATGTGAATAGTACGAATGATGACTTGTCGGTACGTGAACGATCTTCGAATATTGCATGTATCGCCAAGATAAAAGGTTATGTTAAATGACGATATGTTATGTAGTATATATAAATGAATGTAAAGGATGTATGTTTGTATAGTAAGAAAAGGGAATCGAACCCTACTAATATTCGAGAAAAGGGACCGAGCCCTAATAATACTCGAGGTATGATGTATGGTTGTATGGTAAGAAAAAGGGAATCGAACCCTACTAATAATCGAGAAAAGGGACCGAGCCCTAATAATACTCGAGGTAAGAGGGACCGAGCCCTAATAATACTCGAGGAAGGAGGGACCGAGCCCTAATAATACTCGAGGAAGGAGGGACCGAGCCCTAATAATACTCGAGGAAAGTAGGGCGTAATGCTCTTTAAAATGTAAGAAATGAAGGTAAGTAAGTATGAGATAATGATATGAAAGAACGAATGTAAGTATGTAAGTAAATATGAATGTATCGTATGTGAAGTGATTAACTAGAACTCACTCAGCGTAGCTGACTTTTAGTATGCACGCAGGTGAGTAGGATGAGGCGGCTCACTTGAGAGAGGCACGTGGCATTGAATAAGAGGCTGGCATCGGAAGGCTCAAGACGTTTAAGTTGAATACTTTGTTTATTTTGAGAAACGATATGTTTTAAGACAAGTTATGGTTTGTTATGAAATGTTTTATGAAAGTTTTTATATTCCGCGAATGTTTTTATTAACTCTGATGACTAGAACTATGTGAATGAGTAAATCCAACGTCCAAATGTGAGGCACCGGTGACGGGGCCTTACAGATATTAACAGAAAACTAATAAGAACAGGCGGCCAAATACAAAACCCAGCTCAAAGGAGAAACCCTAAATCCATTTCGCTCCAATTGATCAACAATGCGGCGATGGTGATTAAAATTTGTTTAGGGTTAACGTTCCTTAGCTAAAAACGAATGAAATGCATGTTTTAGTTACCGTAATAGGTGATGAATGGGTTTAGGTCGAAGAGCTAGGGTTTGTGGCTCAAATTCCTTATCAAAACCGACCTTGGTGACTTCGTTTGCTGAAATTAGTTTAGGGCTTAGAGTTGTTATATGGTGAGGAGTATGTGGTGTAATTTAATTGCATTATGGCTGAGTATATATAGTGTTTTAGAGTCGGTTTGATCCGCGGTTTGTTAAGGAAGTAATTAGCTGTCAATTAGTTGATGTTTACCACAATTAGGGTGTCGGTGGAACGCGTTTAGGATCAAGCATTGATTTGCTAATGATCAATTACGCCGAAGATTGAGGAACAAGCAAAGGGGGGGTATAGCTCGATGGTGATGATGGGGGGAATAAGAAGATGAATTTAAAAATAATATTTTAATAATTTCATAATGATCCTTTGGGTTTGGATGGTTAACAAGTTAAGATAGAACATGAAAAAAATGGTGATTTTTGTACAAGTTGGATAGTTCTAATATTTTATTAAATAAAAGGCACATATACGAGTGGTGTAATTTAAATAAATGATAAATGACCAACCAAACTAATTACTTATTGGTTTTAATAAATAAACAAACGTCTGGTTAATAAAAATTCAAACGGGTCAAAATTCGGGTTTGAAAAATAACGAATGTTACAACAACCAAAGTCCATTTACATAGCTTTTAGTAGAGCATAAACACAATGATGACCTTTATAACTTAGGTCAATTTGAAATTAAATGCAACACAAAAAACATCAAACTCAAAACTAAACACATCTTCAATCTTTTGCTTTGAATTTCGTCTGTTCTAGCCATGGCTTCATGTTTATTGATGGATCTCAAAAGACTTGGAATGATATCATGAGCAATTTGGCACAATGAGGTATCGATCTAACATACGAAACCACATCTAGATGCCTCCGAACAATGTATTGTGACATCAAAATTAATAAAAATGAATAACCAAAAAAAACTCACACTTGTGCAGCAGTAAAATCTTCTGTCAGGATTTGCTTCGGTCCAAGAAGTGTGAATCATTGTAACAGAACCACAAGAACAAATAACCATTCCGTCGTTACGTCGGTGGCGAAGTGATTCTGACAATTCATTTGACAACCTAGACATTTTAAACCTTTGTTTATTTTTTTCAATGGTAATGGTTTGGTTGGAAAGTTAACTGGTAAAGGATTATAGTAAATTAAATGAGTAATATACAACTTAATATATAGACGTGACTAGTTTATAGCATGATATTAGTCACGAAGAGTTAACTACATATAAACTACTCATATGGGTAATGTAAATCAGGTCAACTTATTAGGACGAGTTAGTTACTAATAAAATACTCGTATCGGGAATGTAAACAAGGTAAAATAGTCACGACGAGTTATATATATAAACTACTCGAATTCGTAATGTTTACCAACTAAATTTATCGAGACGAGTTAATTACTAATAAAATACTCGTATGGTGAATGTAAACTAGTCGTTGACCAAAATTTACTCTTAACGTCTAGTCGACCTTTTAAACTACCCGTTCCGGTTAGTATTTTGTAAAACTACTAGGTTCGATGTATTTGGTAAACAAAGTATGGTCGTGGTTAGTTCGATAAACTACTCGTGTCAAGTAAAGTTTTAAAATATACTCGTCGCGACTAAATTATTTCTTATTTACTTGTGGGCGTTGATTACGAGGCTTGAAACTTATTTAACCGTCACGAGTATATGATTAGTGAAACTAGTCGTTACGGTTAGTTTATGGACATATGGCAAGTTTTAATTGGCTATACAAACTACTCGTATGTAATCATAAACTATTCATCACGACTAGTTTATAGTACCTATTTTGGGAATTTGTTGGAAATGACAACTAAAACCTGAAAAATGTATTCATAAACGCTTAATTTGGGAACCCCCCCCCCCCCCCAATTAAACCCATGATCTATGAATAGCTTGGATTAAGAAGAGTGGAGATTAGAAAATGAGAAGAAAATTAAAGCTATTTTTGAATGTGGTTAGGATGCATCATCTCATTATTTTTGTTTATTAGTATAGGTAGAATAAACTATAAGATAGAAGAAGGCAGTAACCCTTGCACCTTTTGGGTTTCTCCACAAAGATTCTGTGTAGTACTTAATGGTTTCTATTGCTTTTGCTCTATATTCTTGTTGTCCTAGCTCTTTCTTTGCTCACTCTACATCATTTAGTTTCGAAAAAAAAATTAGTTCAAATCAATAGACCACTAAAAAGGAACCACCAAACCATCGTAACGGAACGCCAAAGCACTAAATCAGTAAAACCAACAGGTTTAGTCAGTAAATCGTAGTTAATTAGTTATTTAGCAGTTCACTTTGCATTTTTCGTAAAGATCGAAAAATATTTCTACCCTTTTTTTATTGTAACGAAAGACATCTAATAGTAACAACATAAATTCTTAGAAACTAGTCAAATTACATGTAAAGTTGTAAACTCAACAAAAGTGTGTGATTTTTTCCTTTCTTGTCTAAATCACTTCAAAAGGATTGAGTGATTGACAATTCAAATACGTAGGAAAACAAGGTGTTGTAATGTTTGACCGGCAACCAGTCGTTACATATCTTATTTTTGGGCTGTATATTATAGAAATAACCATTATATATAATAACAAAATAAATTTATAATCCAAAAAAGTAAATTTGTTGACTCTCCAAACATTCTCCATAATAAGTTTCCAAAGAAGACCGATTCAAAAGAAAGAAACCGTGTATGATGACTTGGGCCCATAATTGAATTAATTCGCCGAGACGAAGAGTCAACCTCGCTCCGGTTCACACCTATCCGTTATTCCAAAACATTAATTTGTCTACCGGTCCATTAGATATTTTAAACTTCTACGTTTTCTGTTAAATTATAATATTTAATAATCCAAATTAACTTTTATTTACGATTTTTCAAAACTATTAATAACATTTTGGCCTGAATAAATATATTTATTGGGAACGTACGGTGTTATTTTCTCGTTAGAGTAAAATGCTGGATTTTATATTGATCATATTAACTGTGTAAGTTATTATCGCTTATGAGTAATATATAATTTGAGTTATTAATATCTTACAAAGTATTTTAAGTGCTAGTTATTAATTTAAAGTTTTAATGAAGTAAAATAGTTTATTATTGAAAGTATAACGATAAATTAGGTGCTATACATATTTTTCATGTAAAGTTATTACATAAATTTAATAAATTAGCCGTAACAAGTTTTAAACTTTGGGTAAAATATGTGTTCTTTTTTTCTCTTTTGTTTTAGAAAGTAGTCAGTCAGAAACCCATTGCAAGTTTAAAACTATGATAATACCTTAAAATTATTTTAAAGCTTATTTCATACCCACTAATCAGTGTCGGCTCTGATAATTCACATGCCTTGTCCGTGCGGAAAAAAATATGTCCCTTAAACCTTAACGTACAAAAAAAATAGTGGCTTCGTACCGGGACAGGCGGTTTTGAGAGCGGAATCTAGGAAGGTTGCTAAGCAAGAGACAGCGTGTTTGGAGAATCAACACATGTTCATTCCATTTGCCTTCGACACTTTTGGATCCCTAGCTCCCGAGGCGGTTCGCTTCTTGGAGCGGTTGCAGAAGGTGGTCCACAGTGACTCGCAGAGCCCGAGGAACCAAGGATTTATATTTAGTAGAATAAGCTTTGCTATTCAAAAGGGGATAGCGGCGCAACTTGTTGCACGCTTACCCATTATCCAGATGTAACTCATTTGTGTTATATAAATATAGAATAGATTCATTATTATTAAAAAATAAAAAAAAATAATACGCCGATTAAAGATATAGCAATAAACATAACAATTAGTAAAATCATGTTATTAGAATGAGTTTATAACAATGAATAGGCTAATGGCTAATTGAGGATTTGTGAAGCATTCATAGTATTCTTGATAGCAAATTGGTGAATCAACTCTTCGCAGTTTACGCTCTCAAATGTTCCGTTCTCGATAGCTATTATCGCCAACCCGATAAATCTTTCTTGCGGCATTGTGGATCGTAAGTAAGATTTCATTTAACTATAATTTTGAAAAACTCCTTTCTACAGATGCACTGTGACCGTTGGTGTTCGAAGCCGGCTTTGTTGTTATCCCTCTTATTCATTTCTTTTATTTATTTATTAAATTTATATTGACTAATTAAAAGTATTTATATTGACCAATTAACGTTGTAAATGTAGGTTTCCAAGGCCGAGTACTCCCCGAGTACTCGCTACAAGGTTTGTCGCCGATGCGAGTTTCTTTAATTCCGCCTAGTTACTAAGAATTGGTTAAAAATGGTCAACCTCAGTCAGAATCGCATCTAGTCAGTGTACTTGGACGATTTTGGCTTAAAAAAATAAAACAAAACTCCTATTTATTTAATATTAAATAATAAATATCATTTTTTTTACTTAATGACCAACAATTTTTAGAATAATTCATTATTTAAGAATGTATTTCTCTTATTTATATTGATATTTACCTATTTCGTTATAAATATTAGTAAATTTATGATATTTAACATATATATATAATATCTAAAATATATTTTTCTTTATATTTACCATGTCTGAGTACTCTCCGAGTACTCCCCGAGTACTCCGAGTACACCCAAATCCCCAGTCGGCCGTCTAGGGTCCGCTTAGCGACTTTTGCAACTTTGATATTGACTAAGAAAAGTTGGTCTAAAAGGTGTTTGAAGATTATAAACATTCGGGTATTTTACATATATAACATCGGAAATTTTTTAAAAAAATGTGTTCATGAAAAAAACATACCCCGTCGGGCGTTCACATGGCACACCTTAAGATCTGCCCCTGCCATTAATCATGTATTGATATCCCAGATATCAGTACTAAGTTTTTCAAGTTTCAAGTTCATTTTTTGAACGTGTTTGTAGACATATATATTTTTTCTTTAGTTTTAGCACCATTTTTTGCACCACCATCTGGCACTAGAGTCATAAACAATCAAACGTTCAACAAACAATTTCTGAATCATTTGATAGGAAGTTCGTCTATGTTCATTCGTTTAATAAATGAACGAACATGAACTAGAAATTTCGTTTGATTATATAAACAAAGAAACAATAACAAAGCCCCCGTTCGTTCAATTGTGTTCATCAACGTTAGGTAATGTGTTCACAAACCTTCATTTACATTGTTTATGCCTTGTTCTAATTAATATTCACATTGATGAATACATTGATATCAATCGCTAGGCTCCGCCGAGTTTATTTGTGTCCGTGAACCGTTCATAAACACATTTACTTTCTTAATGAACCGTTTTTAAACACATTATTTTCTTAACAAACAAGCATAAACAAGATTTTATTCATGTTCGTTCAGTTCATTTGCAACCCCTGGTTGACCCTAGTCTCATTACTCTCATAGACAAGGCAAACGGCGCCAACTAAATTAAGTATTAACTATTAACCCAACGACTTCCTATATAACAATAAGTCACCTCCATTTTCAATCATCAACCAAAACAATGGCAACCTCATCTTCTTCTTCTTCTTCTTCTTCATCCATGCTTGTAGTTACCATCACACTTCTGGTGCTGGCGGTATCAACGGCACACGCGCAAGACCAGACGTGTGGTGCGAAGCTAATCCCCTGCGCCCAGTACCTGAACTACACCACATCGCCACCCAACTCTTGCTGTGATCCGATCAAGGAGGCGGTTGCCAACGATCTCCCGTGTCTCTGCAATCTCTATAATAATCCTGACTTTTTGTCCGGTTTCAAAATCAATATTACTCAGGCTCTTGGTCTTCCTCGCTTGTGTGGTCTCTCTAACGATGTCACTGTCTGTAAAAATGGTTAGTTAGTTCTTGTCTTTTGCTTTCTTATAAACTGATTGATGTTGGTAATTCATTTCCTGAATCAGATTTTGGACCGAAGCCGAAAAATATTTTGGGGGCCTAAAGTATAAAGTAAAAAGAGTGTTTTGTTGGGTTTAAATTATTCAATTTTTAAACTGGCTTTCTTGGTTACAATTTGGGTTGTTTAAAAAACTAATGTATAAAACATAGGCTAAAAGCCTAAAACATGTCTCAAATGATACGAGGCTAGAACCCACAACATTTTGGTTGAGAATCTTACCTTTTGCCACTAGACCAAGTTAGTTATTATGCAATTGTGTTATAACATTAAACAGATATAGTTTTTCATAAATTACATATAATTTAAAAAAAAAATTTCCGGGCCTAGCGGGTAGTCGGGGGCCTATGCCCGTCGACTACCCTGCCATATGCCATGGCCGGCCCTGTTTGGTAGTTTTTGGGTTAGTGTGAATCAAATCTCATTGGGTTTTTCGGGTTCGGGTTATTTGAATTGGGTTAGTTGGTTTCTAGTATCTAAGAAAACAATAAAAAGAAAACGTTAGAAACCTATGAATGTTAAAATTAAAGCGAAATATTCATCTTGATTTGTAACGTTAAAACATAATTCGATAAAATTTAATGAAAAATTTTCCAGTATAATCGTCTGTAGTCAATCGGGCCATAAATTGAATAGAATGCGAACATAACCGAATTTGCAAGGCTGGATAGGAAAAAACGCGTAGGTGTAATTTTCTAGCTGGAATGCGAAGTGATATAGCCTATCCCTAACATCATGTTTTGAAAATCAAAACTTTATTTCGTTTTTTCGAGTTGTCTTGAAAACCATATTTAGCCCCAATAACCGAACAAAATTACTACGGTTCAAGTTAGTTTGGATTTCGGGTTGCTGTTAAAAGTGACAGGCTTTTGATTGTTCAATATTGATTATGTGTGGGTAATAAAACTGCAAAAAATTGATACAATTATGCTTCAATTAATAATATTGGATATGAGAATTGATAGTTTGAATTATCAAATGTTGATGCAGCTCAAGCACCAAGTGGATCCACGACTCAACCAGGTACTGTCTTGATCACTTCATCTTCTGTTTACAATTTTTAATGAAATTTTTATATTCGTTTAATTTGAAGCGTTTGAAAGTCTGAAACCATTAGTTAATGTTATATTGACTCAGTCGATTTGTTGGGAGGTCTTAATTTGACTAAAACTTGGTTAATTTTCTCCTGGCCCCCACTCAACCTAATCATATTCCTTAAGGCTTTCTTTAATGTTTTTATTTCATTAGTTAGAATGTTTAGACGGATTAATAATTAAAAAAGAAAAAGATTATAAACAATTCAAAAGCTAATTAAAAGTATAGAGCTATTTAATTTTTTTATTAAGTTATGAACTGTGAAGGGGTATGCACCCGCCTTAACATCGAGCGGGGCGGGTCAACCCACAAGATATAGACAAGAGGCTTGAAAACATATGCGCAAGCGCATGGATGTCATGAAGACACAAAGCCAAAACCTATGCGCAAGCGCATGAAATATCTGTGCGTGGCGCATATCACATATGCACACAACACACACATTTAGTGTGAGAATAAAGAGAAGACCCTGTGCATCCCCGGGATAGGCGCATAAAGGCCGCGCGTAAGCGACACACAACAAATGAGACAATAGTCTAATCCAAATCAGGATAAGGACAACCATGATTGTACTCATCAGACAACCTGGATCTTTTAAGGAATAAAGAATGTGCTGATGTTGACAGCTGCCAATGAAGGGTGGACAACTCAGCAAAGCCCATGTGCCACCACGTGACGGCACATGGGTCAGGTGAAAGACCTTGGTCAGAGAATAATCAATGAAAAAGCACCAGGTGTCCTAAGTACACGTGGCGCGAAGCAACAGGAGGAGGCCAAAAAGGCCCCAATTGGGTCTGAGCCAAATCATTGGAAACCCTAATACTATAAATACCACACCACCTCCACAGTTGGAGGTAGGCAAGAAAATATATTCTAAGTCCATTACTCATTTTCACATCCTGATTATCCCCTCCTACAATATCTGATTCTCACACCGGAGGGTTACCCCAAAGAGGACCCCTCTGTCCCTTTCTGAGGGGTAAGCTCACGGTGCTGTTCGTTTTGTAGGTGGAAGAACTTGTATCTCGGAAAACCATCGGTGATATAGCGTACTCGTACCCGAGGAACGTTGATCGTATACAAGTAAGTCGATACACGCTTCTTCATTGGCGCCATCACCTGTTACAACGGCAACAAAACCACTATTTCATCAATTTTCTCTCTGAAAATCTTCACCATGGTTTCCGGTGTTCGAAACAACGATCAAGTTCTGGAGGATAATGAGCTTGAGGATGTTAATGAGGGACATCAGGTTCTGAGGGCGCCGCGTGACACTGCGCGCACCGCCAGTAACCATCCCTTCAACACAACACCTCATAATCAAACTGAAACTCCCCCAGACGATCTCACGTTCCAAAATCTGACTGGTACAAAACAAAAAGAACCAATGGGCCTGGAAGTTGAAACCAATGACCCTAAAGAATGGCTCATAAACGAACAACGGCGTTTAATGGACAAATACAATGAGTTGGTAAAACACAAAAAGTTAGCCGATTTAACACAAAGGCTCGCATTTGATAAACAAACCATTCAGGGAACAACAAAAAAGACGCGCGCGCTGGAAGACGGTCATTCTGTTCACACCGAACAAGCTGATATTAGTGATGAGGAAGAGGTGCACAGCATGAAGAAGACGCGAGATACTCATGCAGGAGGATCACAGCTTCGCGCACACATGCACATAGCACCTGGAGCCAAAGCTGATATGGATTTATACACACCATACAACCCACAAGCGAAAGGGCAAGTGGACGTAACCACACCATATAGGCCAGCCATCTTGGTAATACATTCAAAATTCGCTGAGCGCATTGCGAAGGCTCCCATCCAACACAAAACCAAGATGCCAAGTGGTTTAGGCAAGTACGATGGTACAACAGATCCAGATGATTTCTTACAAGGTTTTTATAACACTGGAAACTTAGAAAGCTGGACGATGCCAACATGGTGTCACATGTTTGCTCGCTGCCTCATGGGTGCAGCGCGTGTCTGGTTCGAAAGCTTGCCGACAGGACAAATCGATGGGTTCGAAGAGCTATTGGAAAAGTTCCAGGCTCACTTTGTACAGCAGCGCAGACACACGCGCGACCCCGATGACATCATGCACTGCGTACGCAGGAATGATGAAACCATTGAAGACTACATAACTCGTTTCAATCAGGAATCTCTTGCAATTGGAGGCATCACTGAACAACTCTTGCGCGTGGCCTTTATACAAGTGGCCTTTATACAAGGTGCGCGCAGTGATCAACTCCGCAGAGCTCTCGTGAGCAGAGAAGGCATGCCAACCACTTGGGCTAAGCTTATGGAAGCATCGCGAGTCTTCGCACGAAATGAAAAACAAATTGCCCAAGACAGAGCAAGAGATAAAGGGCATCAAACAGGAGCACCACGCAACAATGAAATGAGGGGCAAACAAAACTCCGTATGGTCCAGGTTGCAACAAACCAATTATTCTCCGGCAGAAAAGCAAGCGCAACAAAGTTCACCCCAACCCCAAAAAGACATTCTTAATCGCGGAGAAGATGACAAGAAGGAAGGCGGCAGAGAGCCTAACAGACCTCTACCAAGAATATGGACTCCCCTCACCAAAACGCCTTCGCAAGTGTTAAGCACAGAGAATGTCCAGTTTAAAAACCCCAGACCATTACTCCATAAGGGACCACCGAACAGTGGCAAATATTGTGAGTTTCACAAATCCACAGGGCACAACACCGATGCATGCCATCATTTGAAGGATGCGATCGAAAAAGATGTGAAATCAGGCAAGTTGGCTCACCTGGTAAAAAATCCAAGACCAGAGAACGAACAACCAGACGGAGCCTCAGCCAGTAAAAAATTCAAAAGAATCTGTGTAGCTGAAGAAAGAAGGCAAGGGCAAGGATCGAGGAAGAGAAGCGCGCAAATCCAAGGGGATTGGCGTGAGCAACAAGTAATCTTTCCAAGAATCAGAGGAGGCCCGTCTATCAGCAGTCCTCTAGTCATCACTGCACACATCGCTCATTATGAGGTGTCAAGAGTCCTGGTGGACACCGGTAGTGAGTCAGACATCATGTATGAGCAATGTTTCAGGAAGCTAGATCCAGCAAACCAAGCAAGGCTCGAAGTTGTGAGTGCACCAATCTCGGGTGTCTCAAACGAAATTATTCACCCCCTAGGTCAGATACAATTCGAACTAACTATGGGGGATGAGAAGCACAAGCGAGCTGAAATTGTCAACTTCCTGGTCTTGCCCACCACTTCATGCCATAGTATGATCTTGGGTAGAGGAACGATTGCCCAATTCAACGCCATACCGTCACCAGCGCATGGCGCGTTGGGGTTCCCAACACCAACAGGAGTAAAATTTGTGTACCGAGATCATTTATGCGCAGTAATAAGTATACCTCGAGAGGGGAGAATGAAGCTTCCAGTGGCAAACAATGCGCCAGATGAATGGATTCTCAACCTAAAATTCCCAGAACAAACAATCACAGTCGGAGCTACGATATCAGATGACACAAGAGTGAGAATGAAAAGATTGCTCACAACGTATATGTCAGTCTTCGCGTGGCAACATTCTAATATGACTGGGGTTCCGCGAGACCTGGCGCAGCACTCTTTCAACACATTCAAGTCCGTGGAGCCAATTGCTCAAACGAAAAGAGTCATGGGAGACGAGAAGACAAAGGCCATGAATGAGCAAGTAGAAGATCTACTGCGCGCGAATATCATTCGCCCAATACGATATCAAACATGGGTAGCCAATCCTGTGATGGTATAGAAGAGCAATGGGTCATGGAGAATGTGCATTGATTTCAAGGACCTCAACAAGGTGTGTCCAAAAGATTGTTACCCCCTCCCAAACATTGACATGAAGGTGGACTCTGTGGTGCCGTTTAAGCTCAAATGTTTCCTGGATGCCTATAAGGGCTATCACCAAATTCAAATGGCACCGCAGGATGAAGACAAGACTGCTTTCAGAACTGACAAGGGTGTTTTCTGTTACACAAAAATGCCCTTTGGTTTGAAGAATGCAGGAGCCACTTACCAAAGACTCATGGATGCAATTTTCAACGAGCAGATTGGAAAAAACTTAGAAGTCTACGTGGATGATTTGGTGATTAAAAGCAGGGAGGAAAAACAAATGCTCAAAGACATCGAAGAAGCCCTTCGGCGCCTAAAGGAAGTAAACATGAAGCTCAACCCGAGCAAATGCACATTCGGCGTGGAAAAAGGGAAATTTCTCGGCGTAATGGTCAACAAGGATGGTTTCAAGGTGAACCCAGAGAAGGTGGAGGCAATCCTCGGCATGCCCTCACCATCCACCATGAAGGAAGTTCAAAATTTGAATGGTAGATTGGTATCAATTAACAGGTTCCTAGCAAACCATGCAAGCAAATCTACCCCATTCATTAACACATTGAGAAATTGCTTAAAGAAAAGCCAATTCAAGTGGACGCCTGAGGCCAAGCAAGCTTTCAGTGAGATAAAAGAATGTCTGATAAATCTGTCTGCGCTCACAGCTCCACTACCTGGTGAAACTTTAATGTTGTACCTGTCAGCAGGAAAGCGCGCCATTGGCGCAGTATTATTGGTGGATCGCAAGAGAATCCAAACACCAATTTATTATGTAAGTCGGGTGCTGACAGATCCTGAGACGCGCTACACCATCATAGAAAAGTTAGTTTTATCATTAACGCATGCGTCGCGCAAGCTTCACAAATATTTCAATGGTCATCCTATTGAAGTCCTGACTGATTACAACATCCAGCAAGTCTTGCGACGTCCCGCGCTCTCAGGAAGGCTGACAAAATGGGCGCTGGAATTAGGGGAGCACACGATCACCTATAAGCCTCGTCCAGCAATCAAGGGACAAGTCTTAGCTGATTTCATCGCAGAAATCCCTGAAGGAAAAGTCGAAGATGCTCAGCGCGAAGTAGACCCTCCGCAAGCCAATAATGAAGAAAACGTTTGGAGATTATTCACTGATGGAGCTTCAAACAACCAAGGGTCCGGCGCAGGCCTCAAACTGGTGGATCCAGAAAATCATGAGTATACTTACGCAATCAGGTTGGATTTCAAGAGCACCAACAATGAAGCTGAATATGAAGCCCTGCTGGCTGGTTTGCGCATCGCGCACAAGTTCGGAGTTAAAAAGCTAGAGGCTCATGTAGATTAATACCTGGTAGCAGCACAAGTCAATGGCCTTTATGATGCCAAGGAGAACACCATGCCTCTATATCTAGAGCAGGCGAAGAAACTCACCGAACAATTTGACTTTTTCAGAATCATACACATTTCGCGCAGTGAAAATAAGTCTGTCGACGCGCTAAGCAAGATGGCATCAACCAGCTTCGATCATTTTGGCAAAGATGTCAGGGTGGAAGTAATGAGCAACCCGTCAGTGGGAGCGAAGTCTGTTCTTGTAATTCATACAACACCTTCATCATGGATAACTCCAATAATGGAATTCTTGAAGGAGGGAAAGGTACCAGACGATCGCGCACAGGCGAGGAAGATAAGACACAAGTCGCAGAACTACGAAATGCTCGATGGTACGTTATATCGACGCTCTTATCTTGGACCACTCATGAAATGCCTAGACGCTGAGGAAGCAAGCTATGTGATCAGAGAGATACACGAAGGAATCTGTGGAATACATGCTGGCCCGCGCATGGTGGTCGCCAAGGAATCTGTGGAATACATCTTGGACCACTCCGACAAAACCCGGTATACCCTAACCGGTAGACAATAGTTCGTCATATTTAATGTCGGGTACATGATTTACCATAGTAATTATACGAGAATACAGGGTTCACTGTATTGATTGTACGTGAATATATAGTTCATCGTATTGAATATGCGATTAATCGATTGATAGTTATTGAAACCCGAACGAATCGAGGGTTCAATTATAGACGATATCTATAATATTTAGTGATTCTATGAAGCATTAATGCTTCGGGATAAGTAAAGTACGGCACAGAAAAAGAATTTTCGATTTAATGGTACGTCGGTACGTTAAACGAAACCTTTAATACCAAACCGAGCAAGAGACAATCGATCAAGCCGAAAAAGTTGCGCAATTATTAATAACATGGTATTTTAAGTTAATGGAAGTCATGGTTTAAGTTTTTTAAAGTGGTTTTATATAAATTTCATTTTTAGCCGAAAAACGACCGTTTTAGCCTCGTTTTAAGCCGAATTAGACATTTAACCGAAAAACGAACTGAACCAGATTATCCAAAACATTATCCGGATTACGAGAATCCAAACATGTGGCCTAGAATGGAGAGGTGGGTCCCACCCCACCCCCCTCATTAATCCGATCGGACCAAGGGTCTAACCCCATGGTCTCATTTCTTTTTTCTACAACAAATTCTCCATGATCTTCAACTCTCTCCATTCTATAATCTAAAAACCGATATTTGGAGCAAGAAAAACCGAGGTAAAAACCGAGTTAATCACGTGTTCATCTTCGTTTTTTGAGTTTATTTGCAAGAAAATGAGGTTTCAAAGATGAAAACCGATTCTTGCATGATCAAGTGATGTATACGGGTTATACAGGGGATCTTGGTCCAAGAAAGGGGTTAAACGAACCAAGAACGAATTTTTACGGTTTAAATCTTTGTTTTTGAATCATAACCGAAACTATAGTGTAAGAGGCTTGATCGTGAGTGTAACTTGCTTGGTATTGTGGTATGTTGGTTGTAGGCTCTGTGTTTAGTGGTAGATAAGGCGGAAAGACGAGTTTGTAGCTTGTAGTGGCGGAAAACGAAAGGTATATTCGGTTATGTTCGGTTTTGGAGTTTTTGGACAGATTGTTGATCGTTTAGAGTTAGGTCATGAAATTTTACAGGGATGATCTACACATGAAAATATGAGTTCTGTGAGTTTTTGGTAATTTTTGGATAAAGGATGAATATTTGGTGAATTTAATGCTCGGTTTTGGCCAAAAATGGTGAAAAATAGTTAAATATCATGAAAAATTCTGGAAAATTTCAGATAAGCTTTCTATATCATTTATAAGTCACACACAAAATTTGAGTTCCTTTGGAGAAGTCTAAGTAGGCTTTTCGGTTAAACGAGTTCTAGGGTTTTCTAGCTCGGTTTTAGTGAAAATGGCATGTAAAAGAAGATTTTGGTTTTGGAAAAATTACAGGGGACTATGTGGATGGCAGGGGACATCCAGGATAAATTTGGGATTTTTCTAAGATCGTTTGGTATTTACGACATATTTAGTGTTTAAATGGTGTTTAAAAATAGATAAATAAATTTTAAATATAGAAGTTAATTCTGGAAATATTTTTATAAAATTTCCCACTGTCAAAATGTTATTTGTGCAAAATCTCAAGATCCAAGGATGAACGGATATTTATTTGGAATAAAAGTGGTAAAGTTCGCATAAGCGTGCTGACTGGTGTATAAAAACCCTAAAAATGAACTATTTTCATATAATTGAGTTAAACAAGTAAAAATAAATCATCCGAAAATAATTCGGATGATTTGAGTAATTTTAACCTATTTTAACAGTTTCCGGTGCGCTAAAGACGGAAACGGGTCCCGCGGCCAATCGGGGCGTCTAAACCGAGCTATAATTTCACATCTCTAATTAAATTATCAATCAACAACTACTTTCGGGTCGTGTGTGACAAAACTCATTTTTGAAACGTAAAAACGGATAACCGTGCTAGGCACGCAAAACGAGAAAAACGACTAATAGTAATTGTGACCATGGAACTCTAAACTATATCACAATCTGAGTCCGGAGAAGTGTTTCTGGGTTAACATTGCCCCCAGAACGGGTACAGTACTGGGTGGACAGTGTCCCCAGATGTACCAGTTGATACGGTTAAAAGGTTATATAAACAATAATTGTATAATAACGATCGTAGGGATCATATTACAGATTGGACGTGTTAATTGATAATGATTGTTGTTACCTGCTTGCATGTGCTAAGGTGAGTTTCACGAGCCCCTTTTTCTGAATTGCTTTTAAATAGTTTCTCGGGGCGGAAGCATGTTATTACTGAAATGTTTAAATAAATACTGAACGCATGGACTTGCGTGGATTTATATATATTTTATTGTACGGGAATCGTACGGAATGTACTAAGATAGTAATTGTCTGAGTTGCTAACATTCTAAGGCCCCGGAACACGAGTGATTAACTGAAAGCCGGTAGAGTGTGGATAGTACTATTGGTCCGACAAACCCAACTGGTCCGGCATGGATTTGCTGATGTTTCCCAGCCAGTTGCACATATCTATTTTGGGTGTTATATATATTTTGCTATGTAATGTTAGACATAGCGGTTTGGGGCAGGTTCGTGGGCGGAGTATGCCACGGGGTTGTGTGTGATAGTCAGAGGTTTTACTTGTGGGCTCAGCATAATTACATCGATAATATTATATTTTGATAATGATTTATCATGGTTTACCCGAATTGTGAAACTCACCAACTATTCGTAGTTGACCCGTTTTCTCACATGCTTTTCAGGTACAATTAAGATGAAGTGATTGCTTACGTGCTAAGTGCTTGATGTGTGTAAGATTTGCGTGCGGGATGTTAGGATACATTATAATAAATAGAATTATGTATCGTATTGTATGATGTGTGTATCACCTAGACGGCAATGAAATATGAGATAATGTAATTCGAAGTATATTAATGTATTCAGTTTTCTTTATAAACAATGTGGTTGATATCAGAGGTGTCTGTTGCATCCCGTTTACGTTTCCGCTGCGGTTACGGGGTGTTACAGTGAGCGACAATGACAAACAATTCACTGACAGGAAGATATCCAGTTGGTTCAAGGAATTGCACATCAATCAGGTCTTCACTTCAGTATACCACACTCAAGGGAATGGCCAAGTGGAACGCGCGAACCAAAGCTTGCTGAATGGGCTGAAGAAAAGGTTGGAGGGAGAGTCCCATGCATGGGTCGAGGAGTTACCTAATGTCCTGTGGGCGCACAGGACATTAAGCAAAACCAGCAATGGCGAGTCCCCGTTTAGCCTAACCTATGGAACAGAGGCTATGATTCTAGCAGAGATTGGATGCCCATCCTATAGAGTGCTTATGATGAGTAAGACGGATAACGAGCAAGAAAGGAGGTTGGATCTCAATTTACTTGAGGGACGCAGAGAGGCGGCTATCATCAGTGAAGCCAAATACAAGAAAAAGCTAGAAAAATACTACAATCAGCGCGTGAAAGAATGCCACTTCAAGAAGAATGATTTTGTCCTTCGGAACAATGAAGCTAGTCGCGCAATACCCCCGGGAAAGATGTCTCCCAACTGGGAGGGACCTTGTCAAGTCTCGGAAGAATTGGGAAAAGGCGCATACGCTTTAAAAGATTTGAATGGAAAGAAGATCCCGCGCACATGGAACGCAGCACAACTTAGAAAATGTTTCATGTAAAAGTTGTCAAGTTTGTAATCAAGGCTTTTTAAGCCATTACGAATAATGATACGCTCTACTTTTTCTTAATATGCGTTCTATTACCTTTTGCATACATGTTTCACACTTCCCTTTATTAATTTTGAGCAATATGACAACATTGTATTGACATCAAACTAAAAATAAAACGAAGTAAAGCATACATGCGCGAACTTCAAGCTCAGACGCGTTAACGAGTTTTAACTCTAAAATGTCAGGGCCTTAGCCCAATAATATCAGCCTTAGCTCAAATTACTCACAGCATCCATCCTACGTATTGCGCAGCTGGACCATAAAAATACCTAAGCACAACTAAGGCAAAGCACATGCCAAAGCATAGTTGTTAAGGTCTCAGGTCGGGGCTGCGCATGGGATTATAATGGATATAGGCAGAGTAACACATACTGACACGTAAAGGCTAAAAAACACATTCATAATTCCCTATAATAAATGCACGATAACGTCGCGCAAAAGAGGAATAATGAAATGCCAAGGCACGTGTCAGCATATTCAGAATATCGCAAAATAACTTGAAATATGACAACTGTTAAGGATTAAGTAAAAATAATTTCCTTATAACCTTGTCCAAGTTTCAATGTGTAAGCATACCTTATATTCAACAAGCACACACATGCAATATAAAGAGATGAATTGGGAATGCGCAAGATGCGAATAAGGGAAAAACAAAATTTCATTCCGAAACATAGAAGTTTACAAATTTACAAATGATAAGGTAGAAACTACAAACACAAAAAAAAAAAAAAAAAAAAAAAAAAAAAAAAAAAACATGAAGGGCTTTTCAAGTCTCTATGTTAATATCAGCCTCTTCATCCTCCTCATCATTATTTCCTCCATCAGCATCTGGCGCAACCCGCTCCTCGTCATCTCCAAATTTACCATAATCAAGCTGTTCGTCTTGAATATAGTCGTCTTCTGTCATGATAGCGTCAGGAGTAGGTCCTTTGGCCACGCCAGAGCCGCTGGCAGAGGCTGCGTTGCCCGCGCCATCATCTTTGCCACCAGTCCCTTCACATTCATCAAGTAATTTCTTTAAAGCGCCAAGATCGGGCTGGTCAGCAAGCGCGGCTATCTGCAATTCACAAGGAACAGTATAAGTACCAAAGATTATGAAAATAAGTCAAGTAAACTCATTAAGGTTAAAATACCTGCTCAAGGATGGGAATTGGAGTATTCAAGTACCTCTCCCCCACCTCAGCCATGTCAGCGCAGACAGCGTCGAGCTGATAAGGGTAGTCGGATGGATTCTTCTTTAGCATGCCATATTCATAACCATCCTTAAACCCCTTAGCCCAACCCACCAAGCGCGACGCCACATTACAGTCCATCACAAGGGTCTGAAACTCGTCTGAGTATTTCATGGCATAAGCGCAACGAGTCACACCCTGTGAAATCAGCCATTGACGGTCCTGCGCGAGGGAAGAAACAGACGTCTCAAGAGCAGGGATTTGAGAGTTTAATAACTTAACAGTTTCCTTGACTTGTTCTTGCTCTTCTTTGTCAGACGCTGCTGCCGCCAAGGCTTCATTCTTTTCCGCTCGCGCAGCATCGAGCTCTTTCTTCAGGCGCGCAACCTCAGTCTCCAATAAAGTTTTTTCAGTATTAACCTGCGCAATAGTTTGGTCACGCGCCTCCACTACCAACTCCTGGTCACGCGCTTGACGCGCATACTTGGCCGCATCTGCCTCTGCCACTTGCAGTTTCTCCCGCCCAGCTTGCAGCTCAAGCCCGCGCTTCACAAAAGCAGCGTTGGAACTTTCCCGGTTCTCGCTAAGTTCTGCTTGGAGTTTCTCAGCTTTCTCTCGGGCATCAGAAAGATTCCAAGCAGAAATCTTAGCCTCTTGCTTGGCCTCCGCAAGGGCATCACGTACCTTTATATAATCATTGCGAAGCTCTTGGGAGGCAGCAAAAAACGCAGACCCAGCAAAAAGGTGGTCATTAAGCAAATCCACGCGAGCGCGGTCCTCTTGAAACCTCCTTTCAGCTGGAGGAACAGAGTGAGCCCAAAAGTCTTCACATATGCCCCAGGATTGGAATGAGCTCTCTTCAGTGATACTCCAGCTCGGGCGGTATATGTGATCGGCTCCCTACAAATACAAAGCAACGCAAAGAAACGTTTTAGTTATCTAAACACTAACTTGGAAGTCTGCACAGCGGAGCAAAATAAACTTATACCTGAGGAGAACCGGCAGAAAGATTAGCGCCAGCTGATGAGCTCCTGCCTGCCCCATGAGAAAAAGGCTGCGCCACGAAATCTCGTGGCGCTATAGGGCTTACGCGGCCACCATCAGAATTTTCAAAATTAACCTCCTTATCATCCTCTATAACAGGTCTCTTCTCTTGCGACTTGGAAGAATCAAAAATAGTCTCACGAGGAGGGCTGCGCGCAGGAGGAGGTGAGGGAGGTCTTGACGCTGTTAGAGCAGCGCGAAAAATAGTCTCCTGCTCCTTAGTGATCCCAATGAGGGGAGATTCAGTACTTGTTGGAGCAGGAGCAGAACTAACGGCGCCAGCGCTAGCAGTGCCACCAGCAGCTTGTGTGCCAGCTATAATTCCTATGAAAAAACCAACAAGGAGAAATGATTCATGACTTGAACTAAAGGAAAAAATCAGACAATCAAAGCGCAATAAATACCTTGGCGCACCGCAGTCCGCGAATTAAGCATCGCCATGAAGTCCATTTTCCCCCTTTTTGAGGGCAAAACAGAGGACTTCAAAACAACCTTCGGCATAGCCTTGGCACCTTGCTGCGCCTGAGGTTGAGCCACCAACGTTGCCGGCTCTACAAACATTTGAGTGAACAAAGCTTCATTAATAACTCTATCGGAATCACGCTCATAAAACCACAAAATATAAACAAAGTATACCTGTTGGAGAAGACGAAACAGCAGGCGCAGCACCGCTTCCCTTGTCCGCCGCGCGCAGAGATGAGGTGGCAGCACCATACCTCGTGTGGACTGGAGGATTGCCCACACCTTGAGGCAAATAAGATGAGGAAAACTTGGAAGTAAAACCCTTGGTTTTCTCAAGTCCCTTCACTTGAGTAGGAGGAAGATTCTGGGCAACAGAGGCATCATCTTTTTTCTGTTTTTTACTGGCCCCTGCGCCAGTCTTGCCTTTAGCCTTGCGCTTGAGTTTTCGCGCTTCAGCTTCTTCCTCCTCCCTTTCCTCTTCCACAGGCTCCAACTCATAATTAGCGAGCGCATCTACAATACGCGCAACAGAAATGTTAAAACCAAATTTGGTATTCTAAGGGCCTAAACACAAATACAAGGGCTTACCAGGCGCATCGCTGTCAAAGCAAAATTCTAAGTCGACAGGGATGAACATATCATCGAAGCGATCAGGGAAAGCAACTTCCCCAGCGTTCAGGGCGACAGGGCGACAGAGCCACCTTCTGTATGCTCGTCATAAGCGGCGTGGATGTATTCCTTGCTTTCTGCATAAAACAAGACAAGTGATATCAGCAAAACGAATTATACTCGCGCAAAATTAATGCAATGAACAAACAACCCACCTGAGCCATCAACATGGATGACAGGCTCAGTCTCGCTGTCAGTCCACCTCTTGCTCATACCAACCCCCACCAACGTTTCCTCGCAAATATTCTTGGCGGGGGATGGTTCAGCAGTTAATTTTTTAACCCACTCGCCAGATGGATTCTTAAGACCGTCTTCATCCGCGGGCGCGGAAGTAATCGCGCGCACGGTCATACGAATGGGAATAACACCAGCCTTGATATAAAAGAATTTTTCAGCCCAGTCATGAAGGCTTTTGAAGGCAACAGTGCAGCACTTAACCTTCTGACTGCGCGGTGTGAATGAGAACCAAGAATCTTGGATTTTCGGCTTATAAAAATATTGAAAGCGCCGAGGGGTGGGCTCCTCGCGCTGAGCTTTGCACATGAACTCAAAATGAGTCATGCGCACTAATCCACAGGGATGGACTTGAGATATATGAATCCCGTAAAATTGGAGGAGCGCACCTATAAACCTCGTCATCGGAAGACGAAGATTACAGTGGGTGAAAAAGTGAGAATATAAAGAGATATAGCCGGCAGGAGGATCCGCCGCCGTTTGCCCGGTCGCCGGGAGCAGACAACCATACTCAGGGAGAAAACCATGAGAGGCGACGAGATTATCAAAATCAGGTTGTTTCAACTTGCAGGGAATCTCATCCCATTTCTTCACCGCCTTGTTCTTCCCTCCCTCCTCCGACGAGGCCTAGGCAACCCAAGTACCCTTGCCGGTTTTCTTCAAAGTAGACATAACCACTGATTTTACACGGCCTTTACTATGGGAAATTGTGGTGTCTGGGTTATCAGACATACAATTGCGAATCGAACAATATGGTTACTTTAAGCACGGAATTCAGGGACAAAGACGAAAGCTCTTAATCGGAATATAAATGATAGGCAAAAGCTCTGAAAATGACAATGGAGATGAAGAAAAAACCGTTCAAAAGGTTTGGTTTTATAGGCCCAGGAGAGAGAGAGAGAAACAAGTAATAATCAGATCTACGCTCACGCGCCCCCACTCGCAGGCGTAGGTCAACATAAGCGCGACACGTGTTCCTGACACTGTATGAGGAGACGTGAAAAGCCACTGTAGCACCTCGAGCACACGAAAGGTCAGACACATAACGTCTCCATCTCTGATGCATGTCAACACCAACCAACCACGTGCATTGACGATTCGTTTTAACCAAAGGGATGGAATTTCGCGCAACGCGCGTACAAGAAAAGAAAAAGAAAAAACAAGCCCTATTGAAAAAGCAAACTATTAAGTCTAATATCTATCTTACCTCGCTCGCGCGAGACAAGACACACATTAGACTAGGGGGGCTTGAAGGGGTATGCACCCGCCTTAACATCGAGCGGGGCGGGTCAACCCACAAGATATAGACAAGAGGCTTGAAAACCTATGCGCAAGCGCATGGATGTCATGAAGACACAAAGCCAAAACCTATGCGCAAGCGCATGAAACATCTGGCGTGGCGCATATCACATATGCACACAACACACACATTTAGTGTGAGAATAAAGAGAAGACCCTGCGCATCCCCGGGATAGGCGCATAAAGGCCGCGCGTAAGCGACACACAACAAATGAGACAATAGTCTAATCCAAATCAGGATAAGGACAACCATGATTGTACTCATCAGACAACCTTCCAGAAGGTATCTTTTAAGGAATAAAGAATGTGCTGATGTTGACAGCTGCCAATGAAGGGTGGACAACTCAGCAAAGCCCATGTGCCACCACGTGATGGCACATGGGTCAGGTGAAAGACCTTGGTCAGAGAATAATCAATGAAAAAGCACCAGGTGTCCTAAGTACACGTGGCGCGAAGCAACAGGAGGAGGCCAAAAAGGCCCCAATTGGGTCTGAGCCAAATCATTGGAAACCCTAATACTATAAATACCACACCACCTCCACAGTTGGAGGCAGACAAGAAAATATATTCTAAGTCCATTACTCATTTTCACATCCTGATTATCCCCTCCTACAATATCTGATTCTCACATCAGAGGGTTACCCCAAAGAGGACCCCTCTGTCCCTTTCTGAGGGGTAAGCTCACGGTGCTGTTCGTTTTGTAGGTGGAAGAACTTGTATCTCGGAAAACCATCGGTGATATAGCGTACTCGTACCCGAGGAACGTTGATCGTATACAAGTAAGTCGATACACGCTTCTTCAAACTGTTTGATAAATCAATAATTATATGAAATTAATTGTCAATGACTGAGTTGAATTAATGAGTTTAAATAGAGTCGGTTTAAATGGACTCAACCAGACTGGTTAATCGATTATTTTTCATGCTTTTAGAAAAGATAGTTTTTTTTGTAAGTTCTTATTTTACATGCTAAAGGTCAAATCAAAATATGTTCAACCAATGTGGTGTTCGAATGTGGTGGAATATTGAAAAATCCTGAGTTTTTCAGTATAGGCTCCAGTTCAAACCCAATTGACAATGCTTTGGGGGGCATGAGTGACTTAGTGAAGGAAGACTGAGATTTTTGTGATATTCAGTTCGATCTTGAGAGTGTCCGAGTTTTAACCGGTGGGCCTTAGGGCGGGAGGGTGTCTCCCGAAACTGGAGATTACTTAGTGGCATTTAAGGGTTCTGTACGGCTGGGTTGGACCAGTTGCTGGTGGCCTTCTGTCATTAGTCACCCCGTATAAAGTACCAAGACAATTCCCGATTGTTGATCTTTTTTAAAAATAAAAGTTCTCCAGCCCCCAATCACCCTAATTATATTCCTTTAGTTAAAGCTTTCTTTAACGGTTTTTTTCATTAGTCAGAATGTTTAGACGGATTAATAATAATAAAAAAAAGAGCATTATAAACAATTCAAAAGTTAATAAAAAGTGTGGAGCTATTTTATTTTTTATATAAAGTTATAAACTGATTGATAAATTAATAATGAAATGAAATTAAGTGTCAAATGACTGAGTTGAATTGATGAGTTTAAAATAAATGGGCTTAACCAAACTGGTTAATCGGTTATGTTTCCAACTTTACATGGTAAAGATCAAATAATGGAAAAACAGTAGTGTGTTTTTAATCTGTATACATGTATAAGTTACTCTGTCTTTCAACACATGTTCTTCTCTTTCGATCTCTTAAATAGTTACAAGAATGATTCTTTTCTTCACAATCAATAAATAAAAAGGTTTAAAAGTCACTATTTTTTCTTTTATTCACATTAAAAGATAAAATGTTATATTTAACATGCAATTTAAGCAAATATTTAAATTGATATTTTGGAGGTATGAAGTATTTTTTGGTATATTGAATACCGGATGAATACCACAATTTTAATTGTATATTTCTTAAATCTCGTATTAATTTCCACGTTGAGTTTATTTTGTTGGTTCTTGGTTTTTTAGTTTTGTTCAGTTAACTATATTATGTTTAATTAAGTATTTCTTGTTTAAATTTGTTTATTGATGTTTAGTTACGTTTATTTGTTTGTTTAACTAAGTTAAAGTGTTTATGAAATATTAAAACAACTCGTTTGTTCATCTTAATTGTTTCTTTCCATGGTAAATTTTTTGAAAAGACAATTTCATTTAGAGGAGATACACTCCTACCGCGCTAGAATTTCATGTTACTATGTCACTATTTTGTTATTTTTCTTGACCTGATAAGATTTGATTTGGCCCAATTTATGTCATCGCTGGCAAAAATGGCTCATGTACCCGAATTAAAACCGAGTACATAACTATATTATCAATGCTTAAAGATCATATTAAATGTATATTGAAGTTGTTAGAAACTTGGTAGTATTAAAATGATAAGAATTGTAGTTGAAGCTTTTGAGGTGAATTTCAAATGGGATCTCGTATAAGGCTCAAGGCAGTTTTATTGTTTGTTATCGATCCTTAGATTTTTGTCTAGGCCTCATTTGAACTTTGTATCAGGCCATCAGCAACTTTTCATGTTATTAGAATTTATTATTTTCTTGTTTCTAACATACGAGTCGATCATTTTGCTAACATGATTGCATTTTGCAGGAAGTACCCCTGGTGGAAACAATGCAGGAAAGATTGCTTCAAGTGGGGTTGTTGGTTTGCTATTTATTTCAACTTGTGTGATGTTATTTTAAGACAAGTTATATGATTCAGTGTTATGGTAGACTGTCATATCATTATTGTTTTGTGTAAACTACTTGGTTATTGTTCAGTGTGTAATAAATTAAGGCTCTTTCATTTGTTTTTTTTTTCCCTTTCTCACGTGTTTCATGACACTAATAAATGAAATAGATGTAACATACTATCAAGGAATAAAGTGTTTAGGTTGTGACTATATATGAAATAGATTAGAACGAGCATTGATGCATGCTTTGAACGACATTCTACTGGTAAAAATCTTTAGATAAAAAATATTTCATTGCTTGAAAATAAAACAACACTCTCGATTTTCATAATCTACCAGTCATTGAACCATTCATCTTACCAGTTCATTTCACTGATAATAACGGTGCCAAAGTTTAATTGATGCCAAAAATGATTTAAGATGTGAAAATAGAGTTACATATCAATCTTAAAATAATTTATGAAAGTCACACATATATATATTGTGTGGTATTAAAAAAATATAAACACTAAGATAAACAAAATACGTAGTTTGTAATGGTTAATAAAAGATGTTGAAAGAAAAAAGGCAGTAAAAATTGAATTCCGGTCTTGTAACATGCTCGACTAATACATATTAAACACAAAGACTGCATATCGGAACTATAGCCAGCATAGACGTCCAATTAGCACAACAAGATGCTAGTACAGCTTGAGTTTGTCTCACACTAATTACGACATATTTTGATTGCAGAAGCAATGTAGACATACACCAGCGTTAATGATCGATATTTCATGTTTACATCATTATACAAAAGTAGGAACTCTTTTACACTCACTAATTTTTTTAAACATCATGTGAAACGCCATGGGCCCAGGGTATAATTATTAGAGGTTAAGTTTACTCATGCAGTATAATTATTAAACTTTAAATATAACATATTTGTAGCAGATAAATATTAAACAAAGTCAAACATATTAAACTTTAAATATAACATATTTGTAGCAGTATATGTTATATTAAACTTTAATATAATTATTAAAGTTTAAGTTTACTCATGCAGTATAATTATTAAACTTTAAATATAACATATTTGTAGCAGATAAATATTAAACAAAGTCAAACATATCAATCACAAAATATAGTGTCTTAAAACTTAAAAGTAAACTCAAACATAAAAAGTTCAACTCAAATGGATGCCAGTCTTCAACCCGAATAACCCGTCTAAATGCTAGCCATTCCTTATTCAAGCCTTTTGGCTCCAACACACGTGCCAACTGATGACCGCCGTTTGATTCATGCAAAAACCTAATTAACCTAAGTAGCTAGGGTAAGTCAGGTATCACATCCACCAGGAGTATGCGGTCAATGTATCGTGTAATAGATTTTATACGATTATGAAGTAATGAATTGTAGTGCTGATCACACAAACAAATAGTTTAGTTTTTATAATGATTAAGCAATTTAACAAATTCAAGCATTTAACAAAAGCAAATCACACTCGGGGTTCAAGAATACAAATAAACATTAACCTCATGCAACCTAACAGATTAACTATTACCGATTAACACAGATTGATTAACGAGCTAAATATTAGGCATCAACAATCGCTAACACACGACGCTGGTTATCAAACAGTCCCTGCCATTGTGACTCAACTAAGGGCAATTGTATGCTTCTTTGTATTCTAATCAAAGCAATCCTATGAGCAATTATAGCAACCAACAAACTAATCGTTCTGATCAACGTAAACCTAAACCAACTGAATGCACATCAATACTAAACATCAATACTCATAGATTAATCAACAATAGTTACAAAGTATGTGTTCTTAATACATGAGAAAACTGAAAGTAATACAAACTTTACATCCCGGATATGATTCGAAGGATTTAGCCGAGCCTCGACATTACGAAATCTTCAATTACGATGATAAGGAACATGTATGTGATCTCGGTGTGAACTGGTATGATGGATTTGCTTTCTCTTTGCTCTAGAAATTGCCTGGAATGAGTTCCTAATTAAACCCTAACTTTACCCTTATATAGGGTTTTAAAATTAGCGACTCCCGTAGTTTTAATTTGGTCCAACATATGGTACTCTAATTTCAGCAAATGGTACTCTGAGTCAACAAATGGTACTCTAAATTTATAGTATGATACTCTAATTCAGCAAACCATACTTTAAAACTTCCTGATGTGCGTTGCTTCTCTACATGGCATAAGATACTTCGATTTCAACAAATGATATGCTAAACCAACCTTTACCCAGATCCTCCATTTTTTATCATACACTATC
The DNA here is from genome assembly GCF_021521415.1 of Bidens hawaiensis. Classification (NCBI taxonomy): domain Eukaryota; kingdom Viridiplantae; phylum Streptophyta; class Magnoliopsida; order Asterales; family Asteraceae; genus Bidens; species Bidens hawaiensis. Next base: position 218,870 of record NW_027491482.1, read on the forward strand.
ACACATCATCCCAGGTCTTCATCTCGTGCTCGTACAGGTCCGAAATAGTTATATTAATCACCTTTGAAACAATATACACACCGTATGAAATATCGAAGTTCATGCAATAAACAATTAAAACTAATAAATTAACATGCTAAAATATGTACAAAATAATCGACCATCACCAACCTGATGTACATACAAAAGTCAGTCTAACTGAGTGAGTTGTAGCTTCATTATATTTCTCAAATAGTTTAATTAAACATAAACTGACACCTTCTTGACAGAAGCACAAAACACAATTGTACAAATGATACTTAACTTCTATGAACTGTATCTAATGCCAATCAATTCATTATGTTTATTATTTTAACTTACTAACCGTGATATAACTGAAGTCACTCACATTTACAATTGTAATTGTAATAGCTGTAATTGTAATTGCTGACACGCGCCACAAAGACATTGCCAAAACTATGGCCATACAAGGGCCTTTTTGTACATTTGTACTCATACATATCTAATTGTACCCATACAAGGGTCTAAACTCTAAATTGTAAAATAGACTACCAGCTTTAACAAATGTAAAATAATATCATAAACTTTACACTATCTCATTCACGTATGCAAACCCCCCACCCCACCCAATATATATTAAAAAGGGATCTAGAACCCACCTGATTGATGTTTGCCCATAGAATAAGTTGTATATTGAAAAAGAATGTCCCACGATATTGTATAAATGTTTATATGAGAAAAATTATCAAAACCAATTGGTTTCATAGAAAACTGGAAAGTTTCGCATAAACCCAACCATTTCATATGAACTTTTATAGGAAGTTCCGTAGGAACTTTCTCAAGAAGTTTTGCAAAACTGTTGCGTAACTCTCGTTAGAACATTCGCAGGAACTTTTACATGTAAAAAACTTGGTTTCACATGCCTAACCTAGTTTTGTATGCCTTGGCGAAAGCTTTGCACATAAAGTCTAGTTTCGTAGGATGAACACCGTAGTTTTTCATGATGGATTATTAAATCAAAAAACCCCATTTTCATCCCAAAATTCAAACTTTTATGTCCAAAATTTGTGTTTAACATCCAAACGACTAGATTCATGAATATTATTCGTAAACGTACGTAAGAATGTGGTTTTGATTAAAAACCCTTACCTTCTTAAAAACGTAAAAACTCATAACTTTAGATCTCAAAACATAAGGGTCCCAACGTTCAAGCTAGCTTGAATCAATCCAAGATCACAAGGATGCTGATAATTCTTGCACTTTCTCTTTACACGGTTTTCTCTTTCTTAAGATGATGGAGATGGTGGAAATGATTGGTTACTTGGTTCCTTCCCAATGTTGTTTAAATAGTTGGCTACTTTGGTTAATTGACACAAGGACCCCCTTTTATTTTCATACTTACACACCAAGCTTTAAAACCACAAAATATTCATTCGTACTCGTCAAACTCGATTATTATAAAAACTCCGGGTCATTACATAACGCCACATCTATGATTTTTATGATCTCTAAACTTTTTCATCACTTATAGAAACTAGATGCTACTATGAGATCTTTGTTTTAATCCAAATATGTATGGAAGGATAGTGCTTATTTTGCTACATACAATATATGTGAAAATTTTGTTGGGCGCACATTATAACTATCCTCACTAAGGTATCCTTTAGGAATGGTAATTTCTTATCGATTTGTCATATATAACATTATCAACACTTGAATAAGACAAAAATGTATTTAAATAAATTTAAACATGACTATAGTCTATAAATCATAGGGCTTCTTCATTGTTTACATCACGAGTTAAAAAACGAAGATCTCACTCTATTTGTGTTATAAATGTATGTATTGTGTTGCCTATGCTGACTTCATCTTGAAGATACATTTTGCTCCATATTTGTATCACTAATACGATATTGAATTATCTGGTGACATGAGTGTATGTAGAGATACAATGATTGATAGTGTTGTGGGTCAAAATCTCGTTTAAGGATCCTGAGTCTTAGTATCTTGCTAGCAGGGATCCCAAACACGTTTGGTATCTTGAACCTATTATATTGTTCACTAACGACTATATTTTGCAGGTAGTCATTGATGACTTTATTTTCATTAAAAGCTCATTAAATGCTTGGTCAAACATCTGGAACAAGTATTGTAACCGCTGAGAGTAATGATTGAATTGAAGACATATTAAATGTTCGGGATCCTCGCGGTCGGTTACGATTGAGAAAAATATCTCAGTTGAAACCACTCATAAACGACTCCCAACGGTTAGTAATTCATTACTTGATCAACAAGTGCGTGGAAACAAAGCTGACTTAGTCCAACGACACTCTTCAAGACATAATTAATAGCTTTCATTGCTACGATAATTATTTTACTATATAATGGGGCGATGATGAACAACATAGGACACTTATAACAACTCACACTACACCAACACTTTTATGTACTCTATTCTTGTTCATCAAAAGTTCTCGACTTATAATACATTTTACTTAGTAATGAATCTAAGGCAGGCATATAGTTTTCCCATCCCGAGGTTTTTTGTCGGAGATCCTACTAAGGATCAAGGGTTTTTCCTCGCTACATCGCTGCACTTGCAATATTGTGAAGAACACACTACCTCACTTACAAAGACTGACCATTAAATTGCTTAGGTGATTTTTGACCAAAACATATAATAATTGTGAAAAGGGTGTGATAGCTATATCTCATTAAATCATCCTCTCTAGATGCGAGATAATTTCTCTTGTATGCAAATACAAAAAGTGAGCATTAAATGACTACATGATGATGTCGGAACTACACCCCCAGTTTCCAGCATATAAACTTATTATTCGACGGACTATCGGGTCTTTAGGTTGTTAGGTGGCACCCCAGCAAATCTTTATATCATATTGCAATCTTCCGTACACCTTGTTTCACATGAACCTTTCCTTCTTAAGATGAGCTACTCATAGTTTCGGGCATTAGGTTATCTTTACTATCCGCTTGTCTGCCAAACACGAGTCCCTCCGGCCTGTTGGTAATGCACCTTCATTTCAATCGAAAGGTCTCCCCAACTCCTATAGTAACTCAAAAACAGTCCTTCCAGTTCACGTATTCAACCATCCAAACCTTATTCCTTTTTGTAGGTCATGTATGTCTCTATTTTTGTTGTTTGGATACCTCCACACACCATCAAAACAAGAAACAAAAACAAAAATGAAATGATGATTTAAAGAGAAAAAACTTCAAAAGAACATTCTTGATCCATATCCATACCATTAATATAGGCGACAATAATAAAAATTGTTACATAGTCAAGGGACATTTTATGTAACAACACATATATCAATCAGAAGCTACTAGAACTACTACTCTACAAATCATCATCTTTCTTTCCGATCTCGAATATTCTCCATAAGGCTATGTGTAGTGGAGGGGCTACAAATTGGGGTGTTTTACGCCGTGTGGCGTCTAGTTAGTAATGGGTAAGAATTTGTTTTTGGGGTGTAATGGTGAAGGGACTACAAAATGAACCCACAATATAATATAATAATATATACATATACATATATACATCTATCACACACATACAATATATAATAATAATAAAGGAAACAAGAAAGCAACAACAAATATTTATCGCCCCTTCACATTTCGCCCCAATTTCGCCCTTTTGTAGCCCAGGGAGGCGGTGTTCCACTAAAAAATCGCCCCTTTTCGCCCCTTGTTCCCGCCCACAACACTAAGCCTAATAATAATAATAATAATAATAATAATAATAATAACCTCAACTTCACTTCACCGCACACTGTTAAACCCTAAAACTCTACCACCACCGTTGAATCAATGGACGCGGCTAAACTAGAGCAATTAAAGGTCTTCATCAGTCGTATCGAGTCCGATCCTTCAATCCTCTCTGATCCTTCACTCTCCTTCTTCCGCGATTATCTCGAAAGGTTAATTTATTTTAATTATTATGTTTACACTAATTAGGGTTTCTTATTCTAATTTAATTGCTTGCTTATATGTTTTGATTTTGGTTTCAGCCTCGGCGCTAAGCTCCCGGCGTCTGCTTACAAGACTGAATCCGTAAGTTGATTGATTATTTGATATTTTATTGATTGATTATTTGATGAAATTAGTATCAGTTTGTTGTACTTGTGGTTAAGTTATGTTGAATGTGTTTGTATATCAAGAGAATCTAAGGATTTATTAAAATAATTAGGGTTTTTATTCATGAAATCAAGTTTGTAAGGTGGAATTGTTTCTAGTGTGCAATGGTGATAAAAATGCCTAAAGAATCACTTTTTGATATTTTTCTAAAAAACACTCTTAAGTGTTGTATTGTACGGTATAGCGGGCACAATCTTTGCGATTAACAACTATGATTGTTGATAAGGGCAAGAGTAAGGGACTAATGAATATATATATATATATACATATATATATATAATTATATATATATATATATATATATATATATATATATATATATATATATATATATAGGGTAAGGATCCTAAGAGAACCCTTTGCAAATTGAGAACTTTGAGAACCATTTTGGACCACTAAAAACACCTTTAAAAAAATATTTAAAAAAATCATAAAACAAAAAATAATAAAAGTTTTAAAAAAGTAAAACAACCAAAATTCTTATATTTCATTCCGGTTTCATTAAAAAAAATAAAAAAAAATAGAAAAAAATAAAAAAAAAACCGTTGTATTATACACATATGTATAATTTTCTTTAATATCTAGTTACGTAATATACACATATGTACATCATCATTTATCTTAAATTATACACGTGTACAAAAAAAACATGTAAATGTACATATATGTATATAGTATACATATGTGTATATAATTTAGCTAAACCGAGTTGTTTTTTTATTTTTTATTTTTTATTTTTTTAATGAAACCGGGATGATAAAATAAGAATTTTGGTTTTTTTACTTTTTTGATTTTTGTGTTTTATATTATTTTATGATTTTTTTTATTTTTGGGTTTTTTGTGGTCCAAAATGGTTCTCATAGTTCTCAATTTTAAAAAGGTTCTCTTATGATCCTGATCCTATATATATATATATATATATATGTATATATATATATATGGGTTGAGTAATATGATAAGCTTTTAAGTGGTTTTTGGTTGAGAAAGCACGGTTGTAACGTAAAAGTTTGCACGGGATAATGCGAGTCTTTTTTATTATGGATACAATGAATCGAAAGAAGAGGAACTAAATTCAAGATGACAAACCTAAATTCAAAACTAGTTATTATCTTTTTAAGGGTGTGTTTTTTTCGCGGGATTGATAGGAATTGGAACTAATTTTCATGAAAAAGTGTTTGGTTTGCATGGGTTGAATTTCATTTGGATTTAATTCTCTTATTCATTGGACTTCAAGAATCCTTCACGTAAGGGATGGAATTCTTAACATTGGAATGTTTGTAAAATACTAGAAACTCAAAATTCTTGCCATTTCTGTCGGCTATTCCAAACTTCGTTCTTATTTCAATTAAGTCACGATTCCTATTTCTAGATTTGTTCATATTTTTTTCCATATACTACTTTACCCGATTTCTATAAATTCATTATTCATGATCATGTCTAATCGTTTCCTATCACAGTTAGAATGAATTTTTTAATCAAATGAATTCTTTGGTGATTATATTTTGTTTTATGAATTTTTTTTATCAATTTCAGTTTTTTTGTTCTATTTAATCATATTGGTTCCAGACATTGAAATGGAAGACTAAAAGACGAGTGATTTCTTTTTATCTAAACAAAAAACAACATTAATTGATGAATTGTAGAATTTGAAATGAAATTTCAAGAAAAGGAAATCGGAAGTGTGATTAGGTTTCGTATTTTGTTCTATAAATTTCATCTCAGAGAATGGTATCCAAATAAAGTACGGACATAGAAGAAGTTAGGGATAAAGAAGAACGATGTTAGGGTTTTGACGTTAATTGCAGATTTTTATGGGGGTGTTTCAGTTGAAGGGGTATTTTTTGTCATTATGGTCTATACATTTCAGTTCCATTAAAAAAATTTACCTGTCAAACACCTTTAGTTTTTAAAGGATTCCATTCAAATTCCAAATTTTCAGTTCTTAATATCATCTTTGAATAAATGACTAATTTGACCTTGCAGAAGCCATACGTTGTTGAAGAGAGTGATGAAGAAACTGAACATCCTCAAGAAGAAGAAGAAGAGGATGAGATAGTAGAATCTGACATTGAATTTGAAGGTGAAACTGTTGAACCTGATAATGATCCTCCACAAAAGGTTGGTCTTTTTTCATAATGGTTTTATTTGTTCTGATTGCATCGTCTTTTATTTGTTATTTAATTGTTGTTTATATTGTAGATGGGAGATTCTTCAGTGGAAGTCTCTGAAGAAAACCGTGATGCTTCTCAAGAGGCAAAAGCAAAAGCCATGGAAGCAATTTCTGATGGTAATTTTCCTTTTTTGTTTATTATTTTGTCAGTTAGTTATAATTTTGATTGGAAATTTATCATTTTTTTATACTAATGAGCAACTCACTTGCTGTGGTGAACAGGTAAACTAGAGGAAGCAATTGAGCATCTCACCGAGGCGATATTGCTCAACCCGACTTCTGCTATAATGTATGCAACCAGAGGTAAGCACGAATAAATTTTTTGACAAAAGGTTACATTTTTATTGTGACATCAAGACATGAAATCTCAATTTGTTCTTTTGTTTGATTTATTTGATTACTATATAGCTTCTGTATATATCAAAATGAAGAAACCAAATGCTGCCATTCGGGATGCTGATGCTGCTCTGAAGGTTATATCCATTTTTATAAATACTCACAAGTCAAACATGATCCTTTTTACATTTTGACCATCATTGTTTTTATTTGGGGTGTAAACGAGCCAAGCGGATCCTGGGGTCGTCTAGGCTCAAGCTCAGTTTGTTTAAGAGAGCTTGAGCCCGAGCTTGGATCGTTTTGAGCTATATCTCTAAAGCTCAAGCTCAGCTTTATTTATATTTAGTTTATAATTATTTTTTTAAATATTTTTTCATAACAGTTTTGATAACTAAAATATATATTATTCAGTTAGTTTTTATCATAATTATATACATGACAATAGTTCTTGTAAATTTATATCTCTAATATATTGCATAAAGGTTTTATAAAATAATAGGCTTGTTTAGGCTTGAAGCCAGCTCAAGCGTGATGAGTGAAGCTTGGGATCGTTCATTAAACAAAGCTATTTAGCTCAATCTCGTTTAAGCTTGGCTTGACTCGAAATTGGGTAGCTTACGAGTTACGAGCATGCTGATAAATTTAATATATTTGTAAATGGTGTGATTAACATCCATGCTGATGAAATTATGCATCACATGCAAATGAGATGAACTTGTGTAATGAGTGATCTGTGTATAGTTTATGTGCTTTGTTGGTTTATCAATTATTTTGGTAACTATTAACTAACCGACTTCATTTCCAACAAATATTTCCAGATAAATCCAGATTCTGCTAAAGGCTATAAATCACGTGGAATTGCACGATCAATGCTTGGTCAATGGGAAGAGGCTGCAAAGGATCTTCATATAGCATCAAATATTGATTTTGATGAAGAAATAAGTTCCATCCTTAAGAAGGTATGTAGATGCACATTTGTCCAATACTAGCTGTTTTTATTTGGATACATAGTAGCAACTTTTGATTTTGTTTAATACTTAAGATTATCTATAGCACACACAAATATAGTAAAAAGGTAAAAAAATTATCACAATGCATCTTTAATATTCTTTTATTTTGTAGGTTAGTCTTGATTGAATAAGATAGGTTACTACTTACTAGCTAAGACTGTTTTGCGTTCCGTATATAGGCTATGAATAAACAGGCAATAAGTTGATCTTTTACATCACCAAAAATAGATTGGCAATAACGTGCGTACACACATAAAAAATATGTGTATGAGTGCGCGCTTTTGATAATCTATTTTTAAAAGATAAATTAATTGTCATTTGTTAATAACCTTCATACCTAATGCAAACCATTCTTGACCTGTAAGATTTTTCATTCAATCAACTAATCAAACACTGTTTACAAAATCAAAGTAAAATAAAGATGCATTTGGAAGGTTTTTTTTACATTCTGTCTAATACTAGCTGCAAAGGATCTTGATGTTATCAAATACTGGATTATACATGATAATGCCCGCTTCTTTTTTCTTTTTCTCTTGTACTTGTATATTGAAATGATGTTTTACAGAACATTGAAGTCGGTCTTAATCTACAAATTTTTGATACAAATTTTTTGTTCAATTATCTTAACTGATTTATGTCGCATACTCGCATAGGTTGAACCAAATGCACACAAAATAGTCAAGCATCGTAGGAAGTATGATAAGCTGAGGAAAGAGCGAGAGGACAGGAAAGCAGAACGCGATAGGCAACGTCGCAAAGCTGAAGCGAAGGCAAGTTTTATTTGTTTATTCATTTAAAACTTTATTTTGTTTTCGTTACCTGTTCAATTATAGAATCTAATAAATTGTGATGTTATGCATGTAGGCTGCATATGAGAAGGCTAAAAAGGAAGAAAAAGCATCTTCAAGTGAAAGATCTGGAGGTATGCCAGGTGGCTTCCCTGGTGGAATGCCTGGCGGTTTCCCAGGTGGGTTCCCAGGTGGCATGCCTGGCGGGTTCCCTGGTGCTGGTGCTGGAGGTGGTATGCCTGGCGGGTTCCCTGGTGCGGGTGCAGGTGGTATGCCTGGTGGATTCCCTGGTGCTGGTGCTGGAGGGGGTATGCCAGGTGGCATTGACTACAGCAAAATCTTAAATGTGAGTATGGCTTGTATATATGGATGTGTCTGTGACCCGTACATATCTATCATACATGTATATACATAAGTAGATACGTACATACACATATGTATCATACATGTATATACATAAGTAGATACCTACATACACACAGATGCATAGACATAAATACGTAGATGCATACATACATATAACTGTGCGTGTGCGTATTTGTTTCCTTCTATTTATTCATGGGGTTATTCTCAAGTCATTCATTTTGATGTTTTTTTTCTCTTCAACAGGATCCTGAATTAATGGCAGCATTTAAAGATCCTGAAGTAATGGCTGCACTGCAAGATGGTATGTTCATATTTTATTCTAACTCCATGTGATATTAATTGAGCTTGTGTGTAGTTCTGATTGGTGGGAAAATGATTTGTTTTTTGTTCTTTTTTTCAGTTATGAAGAACCCTGCGAATCTGGCGAAACACCAAGCGAACCCGAAGGTTGCTCCACTCATTGCAAAAATGATGAGCAAATTTGGTGGGCCCAAGTGAAGAACATATGCTGTGGAAATCTAGTGTTGATTTGTGAGTCAAATGTTTTTGTTGGTTTTGTGTTTTGGAACGGAAGAGTGAATACTGTTGCGTCGGTGTATTTGGTATATTTAAGGTTTTCGACATCTTTATCTTTTCTTTCAGAATTGAATCACAAACAAAATAGTAACTTTTTTCAGGTTTTTTTATTGTGTTTTCCCTAATGTTGGGTTCCATATCTAAACATAAAATGACAGGTGAAAATGCTAACAAAATATATTAAGGAGTTAATGGCCATTTTCGTTCTTGTGGTTTGTTACTTTTGCCACTTCAGTTCAAAATTTGTAATTTTGTCAATTTAGTCCTCGTAGTTTTAAATATTAGCCAATTATGTGCCATTCGACTAACGGCATCCAGTTATGCCGTTAGTAAGGGTATTTTTGTCTTTCTCCTTTTTATTTTGAGTTAATGGTCATTTTCGTCCATGTGATTTGATATTTTTGCCACTTCAGTCCAAAGTTTGTAATTTTGTCAATTTAAAGTTTTTTTTTCTATAACCCTAGAGAGCATTATCCAAGCCCAAAACAAGTTACTCTGTTGACAACAGTAATCATACCCCCTCCGCTCGTATTTAGTTTCTAGACGGTTTCTAAACTCTCTCCCATGGTGGAATTCAATGGTAAAGTGGTCAAAACAATTTCGTGAAACCGAATTGTACGAAAAAAACCAAAAATCGTTTCTTTGATGAATGCATAATAGTTGGGGTTTAGAGATTAACATATCATAACGAAAATCTGGGTCGTAATCAACTATTATACATTAACCAACGAAACGATTTTTAGTTTTTTCTGTACAATTCGGTTTCAGAGAATTACCTTGACCACTTTACCATTGAATTCCACCATGAAGAAAATTTTAGGAAATGTCTAGAAACTAAATATAAGGGGGGGGGGGGGGTATGATTACTGTTGTCAACAGAGTAAATGCATACCAGTATTTGAGGTTGCTCGATGGTTTTGGGCTTGAATTATGCTCTTCAGGGTTATAAACAAAAAAATAAAAAATAAAAAAACTGAATTAAACTGAACATTAAATGGACAAATTTTCAAACTTTGGACTGAATTGGCAAAAATATCAAACTACAGGGACTAAGATGACCATTAACTCAAAATTAAAAAGAGAAAGACAAAAATACCCTTAAACTAATGGCATAGCTGGATGCCGTTAGACGGATGGGACGTAATTGGCTAATATTTAAAACTATGAGGACTAAATTGACAAAATTACAAATATTGGACTGAATTGACGAAAGTAGCAAACCACAGGGACGAAAATGACCATTAACTCTATATTAAGAGCCTAATGTCTATGTTTCTAAACTAGTTAAGTTATCGGCTTTGACATCATGATAATTTTATTTAGTATAATTGAAAATTAAAGGTATTGTAGTTTAAAGAAGCCAAATAAGTGGCGTATCTTAGCTCACTTATAGACTCATTTATAGACAGATTTCAAATGATTGAGCGGTGTCCTAATTAGATTGATCAAAGATAGTCAGCACCCGTTTGAACAATCCTTTTAGATGACCAAAATGAAAGAAAGTGGAACTTTATATTTGACTGGATGGGTCAACATTCAACAACCACCAGTCAGTCAACGTAAAACTTCCAACTTCTATTTGGAAGACATGTTTTATTTGGACAAAGCTTAATCCTAGTGTTAGTTTTGTAACTGACTAGTTAATTTTTCACATGTTTAGATTTGAACTTTAATTATTAAAGTATTATACGCACATGCGGGAAAGTTATTGTACAAAGAACGCTTAATGTACAAATCGTAAAGAGTTTTAAATATCGGTTGCGTAATTATGTACATAATTTATTTACTTCATGGGTTATTAGTTAACTTTAAGCTTAATTATTTACTTCATGCTTAATTATGGCGCAAAAACACATTGCACGCCATATATGTTAAGCGTGGGACCCACCACCTCGTCTGCTGCATCATTTGAGTTTCCGAACAATCTTCCAGGACTTGTGCCCAACATTAGGCCACACGAGCATGTATTGCCCGCCCAAATCCACATCATGCAAACAGCTCCCCCCCCCCTCTCCCAGAAAAAAAAAACTGTGGGTATTCTAAGGCTGTGTATTATAATAGAGGGTGGAAAGAGTAATCTAAAAAGGCAAATTAATGTCAACACGTAAGCATTGGAGACTAGAAGGCTTTCATTCAAACTACGCATTAAAAGTATGTGTTGGGGTGATGATTAAGGCTTGGAATACTAAGTTGACATTTTTAGCCGATTTATTTAAATAGGTTTACTCGATAACTTGTTTAGTTAAACATGATGACCTACTAACCTGTTTAATTCAACATGTCGATCTGCCAATCTGTTTAACATAGCATGCCGACCTGTTTAACTCAATTGTATGTTTATTTATGTTTTGTTTTTGTTTTTTTGTGTTGTTTTTTATCATAGTTTAGAGATAAGTTATAAAGTCTTCGTGTATATAATTTAAACTTGTTATATCTTATTAATTTGTAAGATTTTGATAGTTATCTAGCATTTGAATTGTAGGGTTTAGTTATTTGCAAAAGGTAATAAAAATAAGAAGTATGAGAATCCAAAGTTGATTGTCATGTGTCAAGTGTAGATCAAAAGAGTAAGGGCGTAAAGGAAAAACACATATTTTCTCTAGTCACATGCTAAGTACATGTTAATTACCCATCATTTTGAAACGTCTATAACTTTTTCGTACAACAATTTTTTTAAAATTTCACTATAATAACAAATGTTTTTTTATTTTTAATATGAGTATGAGTTTGTTCTATAAAATAAAAAAAAAATTACTTCATTGTTTCTTTCTGTTCATCATTGTGTCTTATGTTCATCTTTGTGCCTCTCTATTTATCATTGCGTCTTTATGCTTATTATTGTGTTTTTTTTTTCAAAAGTGATAAATCTGAAAATTGTAATAGTAAAATAACTCCGTTGTGAAATTTTAATATGTAAATATAATTATAAAATAACAACCGTATCCAATACATAAAACACAATGATGAATGCATATTACATAATAATATAAAAAGTAAAACACACAGGTGAATACATTTACACAATGATGTGAAACGTAAAACAAAATGATAAATGCATAATACACAATGACCTTATAATACGTAATGATTAAAACACAATGATGAGCATGAATACACAATAACGAACAATAGATAAAATGATGAGCATAAAGACACGCTAACGAGCAAAAGGCACAATGGCGTACTTTTTATTTTCAATTTAATCTTAAATATCTGTAACGATTGTAAACACGATGATCATAACCTATAACACAATGTAGAAAACTCAATTAAAAAAAACACAATGACAAACCAATAACACAATGTATAAAAACCCACTATTTTTTAAAATTTTTTACAACAATATGGCACTTATATTAAAGATAAAAAATGTTTGTTATTATTTGAAATTGTTTTTAAAAAAAACTGTCGTATGAAAAAGTTATAACGTTTTAAAATGAAGAGGAAATTAATATGCGTATTGCATGTGGAGAGAGCAAATCAACAAATATGGACTATTCCATATATGCTCTTTCAATCATTTTTTTATTCTCAAATTAAACACAACCATTCAAATTAAAGATCAATGAACTTATATTACTTCTCACACTTTTCATTTTTTTAGGGAATTTCATATATACCCTTACAAATATTTAAAATATCATATGTACCCATGCAAAACTAAAAATATCATATATGTCATTGCAAAATTATTAATATATCATATATACCCAATTCATTAAAAAAATTTAAAAAATGACCATATTACTCTAGTTTGATTAAATGCGATAAAAGATTTATAATGTATACCATGCGATAAATCTTCGAATTGTTTGCAATTTTGAAGAAGTGGCGATATATGATTTGGTTGTTGTTAAAAGTGAGAAAAGTCGATTAAAGTTAAAATAATAACATATGGTATGAACACATTATGTAATAGGAAGAGGTGAAATGATTTATTCGTTAAAAATGAGCATATGTGAAAGTTAAATTTTTTGAAAAATAATAGAGTGGTTATTTATTAAATTATTGTTAATGAATAAGGGTATATATGATACTTTAACTGTTTTATAAGGGCATATATGATATTTTGGTTACTTTATAAGGGCATATATGATATTTCAAAATTTGCTTGGGTACGTATGATATTTTATAATGTTTGTAAAGTATATATGAAATTAATTATTTTTTTTACTTTGTATTGACATAAGAGCATTCACATTCAAACCATCAAATTTGGTGAGTGAGATATTTATAATTTATGGAGTGGTCTAGGGTGTTGTGAGTAGATGAGAGAAAAATACAGTGATTTATCTTTATATTTGAAAAGCTACTGTTCACCCCCCTATAATTTTTAAATATTTGTTGAAAGTGGTTGTGAGTGAAAGAGATAGAGAGAAAAAAAGTAATGATAAATGTATAAAAAAATATTATTTAATTAAAGATAAAAATAAAAAAATATAGTGATTTTTAATGTAATTTTAAATTTAAAAATTATGAATTAGATGAGAAAGCACCTTTAAATTGTATTCTGTTTATATATATAAAGAGATCCATTAATTAATTAAATACACAAAAATATTTAACACCAATGTTTTATATTGTTTTCTCCTTAAATTCTTTCATGATATTAGAACATCCAGTGATCCTGAAGACTAAATTATTTTTCATTTTTAATGTTCTTTTTTTCTTGCAAAGTAGCCCTGAAATTTAATAGTGTAGTAAGGACTGTGACAAACATGAAGAAAAAAAGATCAAAGGAAGGACAGAAGAACTTGCAAGTATAAGGACAAAAATTAATGCAAATCTTAACGTCTTTTTGTATTCGCTATTTGTTTCACCTTAAATATTGAAATCATTCGATATAAAACATTTGATATTTTATTTAAAACATAATATACAACATCATATTTAAAACATCATTTCTTCCATCTTCAGATGCCAGACATTCAATCCATGCCATGTGTCATCCTCAGGCCAGCTTGTTAAACATAATTACCTGTGTGCATACTAAAATGCAGCTACGTTGAGTGAGTTTTAGTTAATCAGGCAACATACAATACATTCTCATACATTCACGTATACGTATCCGAAGATACATATCCTTACTTAACCGAACTTCATTCTTGACACTTTATAATTATCCGTGAGAGGACCATTGCATAATATCTATTATAAGAACAATTACTATCATTCATAGAAGTAACAACTTGAATCACCCATAGAAGGGTCTATATAAACTATCCATAAAATGATCCCTAGATATTATCCATAGAAGGATCCTTAATGTTACCTATAGAAGGGACCCTATATACGTTCCATAAAAGGACCACTATACTTTATCCATAGAAGAAATTCTATACCTGATCCATAAAAGGAACCATATACATTCTCCATAGAAGGTACTCCATAGAAGGAACGCATGATCAATTATATAATATCTGTATAAGGAACGCTAATAAGTTTCACAATCCTTATTTACACTATCACATATCGAGTCTAGGTCCCATAGTAGTTTAGAGGGATTTGCCATCCTAACTTACTATGCCGGACGTAGATCTCACATACCATTCATGTACCTGCTTACACATACCTCACATATACGATAATTACATCGTAGCATGTGAACACTCTAGGCGTTCTTCACATCATTCATCTAACAACCATACTCCCTGATGATACGTGCAATATCTGAAGATCGTTCACGCACCGACATGAATTCATTCATAGCATTCATACATACTATTACATTATTCATCATAGCATACACTTACAATTTACAGTAAGTGTATTAACGTTCCCATTGAGTATGCACAAAATCCCGAAAACATGACAAGGAAATGGCGCTAGAAACTCACCTGAGCTCGGTTACGTTCACCGTTAATGGTTATCCCTTTCTTTAGTTGTGTACGGCTAACTGTATAACAATTACGCGTATTAATTACTATCACTATCCATATCGTAACTCAAATTTAATTATAACCCTTAACGAACGGGGGTCCGAGGGAAACGCCCATGGAAGCGGGTTCTAGGGGCGGCAGCCCCTAGCGGGGTCCAAGGGGCAGAGCCCTTGGCTGATTCATTAACTGTCTTAACATATTTTCCATTAGGATTTTTAAATCATTATCTACTTCGCCCACTCATTCGCTATAACAAATTAAGCCTAATTCGTTATCTGAACATAGCCTGATTTGTGGCCTAATTCGTTATCAGAACAGGGCCTGATTCGTTATCTGAACATAGCGAATTGGTGAATAACGAATCACCTGGTTCGTTATCTTAACATAATGAATTGGTGAGTAAGGAATCATCTAATTCATTATCTTAGCATAACGAACTTGCGAGTAGCGAATCACTTGTTTCGTTATCTTAACGAATTTGGCACATAACGAATGACATGATTCGTTTATCATAACGAATTAGCGTCTGTTCTTATCCAGACTTTGACTCTGGGTCAAAGTCAAAATCGTCAAGAACACAAACTGGTCAACATATTTCAGATCTACAATAAACCTTTGATTATTAATGAAACAACATGATTTTGGTATCATTGGATTCGTCTAACCAGCGCCTACAAACCCCAACTGTCTAAATACTTAAACATCTCGTTTTAAATGGTGCGATTTATAGATACTTATATACGGTTCATCATTTTATCAATTGCCCTATCATATGTTAACGGATTTTAACAGGAATCATCACGTTTGATTCGTTTTTACCATACTCAAGCAGATCTAATGATTACTAAACGAATCCGAGCTTAATTAAACAATATCTCGTTATAAACGTACCTTAAACGAGTCGATCTACGAACGCGATCTAGTATTGATGTTGGTTTGGTTCGTCACAACGTTCTAGCACCAACGGGTTCGGGTTTCCACCTTCGGATCTTGGTTCGGGATGTAGGAATGTGTTTGTGTGTGTTTTTGATGGTGTAGGCTATGGTGTAGAGACGGATAAAAATGGAAAGGATTAGGGTTTAAGGGGTATTTATACTCCATTAAGCCCATGGACCCAAGGCCCATATTTTCCTTTTTGGTCCATATTTATTTCCATTTAATTAGCCTACTTAACTCATCTTTATTATTTTATTAATTCTCTACTAATTCTAGTAAACTTTTCCATCATTAACGAGTAATACATTAAACATTATTCTTGGAAATTTCGGGATGTTACATGAGTAAGAAAGACAGTGGTCATAATTACAACTTAGGTAATTAAAAAAATCAAAAAAAGAACCACAATCAAACCTTATCTTTTGTTAGGGTTTGTGACGGGTAGATTATGACACTCAAAAGTTTTCTACTAGTACAATTTGTTGCCTTAAAAATCAATTATGATACTCAAAAGTACCAAAGGAAAATGAGCGTGTTAATTCGCAACACATGTAAAAGAAAAGAATCCGGCAGTGGAACATTAGATGATATTCTGCTCACTACCACTAAAACCTTAATGAGGATATTTCTAAGGTTCATAGAAAAAATACAAGTATTACTTCCAGCTTTAAGTTCTTTAAGGAGAAGTCTATTGCAAATATATGTCATTAGATTATGCATAAGCATTACAAGACTATCCATAATTCAAAAGAACAACTGGCTAAAACTGATAGTTGTATAAATGATATTTAAGTCTGCTAATCCTAATATTCCAATCAACACATGATTGGTTGAGTCTAGTTCTATATGTTTACCCGAAATCAACAAATAACTAACGCGAGTGTCAGTGACAAAATTACATGTTAAAGTTATTAGAACCATGATTAACTGTCTTTTAATTATGCTTTATGATACTTTAAATATTCTGGAGATTAATCAGAATTTAGTATCAATACTTAAGCTACATTATGACAGTTATGAGGTTTGCATAGCCAACAGAAAGTCACTCTTACATTAAACTCTCATATTATTTGTTATCAATATTTGGATTGAAACATTTATTAAATAAAACTAGATGATACTATATACTTTCACAACTTTTGTTATCATGCAAATAAAAATCTAACAAAAGACAAATGAGACCTATATAATTCATCCATTAAAACCAAATTTCATGAGAAATCATGACATGGTTGATGAGGGTGATTTTTTCTTCTAATCACATTGTTAGTGATTTTAATAATGTGTTAAATTCCATAAACATTACTTGGCTTAAGGAATACGTATGGGTCCACCCGAAGTTATATTTCACTTAAATTCGTGAAACTTATTCAAACGAATATTCAGACATAATTCTTTTATCATTTAAAAGGTTATTTACTTGTATCTAATATGTCCTCTATGTTCCACGGTCTTAAAGAGATCCATCCATATACACTTAATATGATTTCTTCTAAATGTGTTCCTAAGTTTATTATGACATCTGGACGTTAATGAAATCAAATCAAGTCTAACATATATATGATAGATTCCCACATCACGTACATCATTGAAACTTCTTTTGTAGTTTTCCTAGAGATATTAAAAATCAGTGGGAGCCTTAAGTGTCTCAATCACAACTTACAAGATTTGCAAGAGGTGGGGGGAGTGAAAACTTGATATTGTCTTAATTACACATCTTGTACAAGATACTGCTTCATCACAATACTATCCTATCAAAACTTATCTCTTTAGAATTTACTACCACACTTACAAAAGTTTTATTGTTTCTTAAATGTGGGTATACTCCAATTTCTTACTAAAGTAATCCTCACAAGAGAAACTACTACGACTTACATCATTAACTTGTTTCTCTATTAGAATCTATTGGTCTTAAATATTGACCCTAAGCATGCAAATTTTTCTAAAGGTTTCTAAGGTCAGTGGGAGCAGTACAAGTCCTTATAATGACTTGTTAAAAGTACAAGAGATGGGGGGGGGGAGTCATTAAATTTTACTCCAAATTTAACTCCAGTTACACCTCTTGTACACCATACTGCACCAACTCTTACACACTTTGAATCCTGAAAATGATAGCAACCTATCTAAGAGCTAATCCATAAAACTAAGACTTTTAAAATTACCCAATAATCAACTTAGGACGCCATCTAGGTTTTAAAACTTACTGACATGGTTGATTATGTAACCTCCCTAACTAAAGTTGAAATAGATGTTGGAAAATTTAATGATCCTACCCCTTCTAACTAAACCATTAAATCAATCAATCTTCTGAATGGAATACAACTATTATTAGAAAAATTGACTTCATAAGTCAGAATAACATTTGATATTTGGTTGAATCACCTAAGAGTGTTCATAACTAAACTAAATCCCAATAAAAAAAAGTTAAGACATTAAGAAGCACGATTGATTGTTAAAGGTTATATTCAAAGAGAAACCAATTATCAAATAATCTTCTTACCTATATTACAAAAGATTTCTTTAAGTATCATTATTGTTCTAGTAGCTTATAATAGTTAAGAGCTACATTAGATGAACATTAAAATAACGTTCCCTAACAATCGACTTACATATTTATATGTTCATAAAACAACCTAAAAGTTATAAACTGAAGTTCAAAGAACATTTAGTCTATAAGTCAATAAAATCCATATATGTGTTAATGCAAACATCAAAATGTGATGAAATATTTATACAATTATTTTCATCAAAAATTAAGTGGATTGATGTACCTACCTCAAGATGAGTGGGAGCAACTAAAAACAAGCTTGTCCATATATAAGTCAAAACATTGTTCACACATACTTTGATATTACAGATCTTAGAGATATTCCTTACACATGTAACAAACAATATTGCTCTACTTTAGAGGATAATAGGAACACAGATTTTTTCCTTATGCTTCATTAAGTAGAAGCCTTATATAAGTTCAAGTATATACTCGTTTAGATATTACTCAAATGGCAACACACTAGATATGTCTAGATTAATGTGAAGCATCTAAAAGAGTATTAAAATATCTTTAGAAGAAATGAAAGACTATAATTTAAAAAGAAGAAGTGAGAATTTAAATCGGTTGATTACTCTAAACTTTATTGTATTCAAAGATAACATAATGTAATTTTTCGGGATATATTCTAATGTCAGTCGTAGTCATAATAAGCTGATAACAATAACCTAAGTCATGATGACATAACATGTTGATTAATCACAACACAATAGTAAATAAGTGTAGTTTAAAATTTATCAGTGGACTCATAAGTATGTTAACTCCATATAAATTATATATTGAAGACTAACTGTGATAATGTCAGCTACCATGTTTTCTCAAACAGTAACAGTTTGAGAAGTGTTGCATTAGAATTTCGATATGAAACTAATTATTCGTTTATAAGCAAATTGAGGAATCTAAATTTTTGTATCGAATACATTCATGATATGCTTAAGGATACAATAACTAAACGTCTATCACCAATAATTTTAATTTAAGCGCTTAATAATTAAGACAGGATTACTAATGACCTTGTATAATTGCATATCATACTATAAATGACTAATTATTAATTTTTTTTCAGTTTGATTTTGTACGTCTCTTAATATGTTTTGCATGCATAATGACATATAGACAAACTAATATAAAAATCAAACGTTCTGAAGGGCTTACTTGAAAATTTTGATCATAACTACTTAGGTTTTAAATAAAGACTGCAGTATGATTAATGGGGGTCTTGAGCTGATGTTCAATTCAATGGCTGCATTTCTCTGCTCCAGTTTAAGTTTAAAGCCAAAATGAGTGTTAAATCCTGATCAAACTTATCTAATACTCATAATAAATGATTATTCGGCCAAGTGGGAGAATGTAAGTTTAAATATATAATTATGTATATTTATATATGGCCATTATAATCATTTATATTATAATAGATCAAAATATTAATTATACCTTATTATATATTAGTTTGGTAATTGTTGATGAGTCATATTGCCCTTACTAACTAATAAGGGTTTCCCCTTGGGTGTATATATAGAGAGAATAAATTAACATCATAACCTAACACACATAAGAATTTTGTGTGCCTCCTCTCTCCTAAACCGGGTTCCTCTCAAGAACCCTAACACCATCCTTAACTATACATCCTAAAGGGAAACTCGATCAAAATGATAAACATGTCGACTACATCATGCTCAGCTGTGATTACTACTCCCCATGCTGTAACAGGTTCATAGGTTTATTATTATTCATATTTTATATTGCTTACATGAAGAACTGATCAACATGAAAGACTAATTGTAGTCGATAGTTCTTATCTTATTAGTTTGTTTGATGTTGATATTTATCTTGAATCTTATTATATTTATGAATAAAGTGACGCCTTTAAGTTATTCGTAAAAATATTTAACACCAATGTTGTAGATCATGTTTTAACCCCTAGAATTTTCTCAACCGGAACCCGAATATAAGAGATAACAAGTACTAAAGGTGCATTAATTTGGCAGATATGGTTGTCGAATTTACGTTTGCAACCAAGTTAGTGGTTAATATATCATGATTGTAATAGTGTATCCCCTTTGCTTTCTCCATCAAGACACATATACAACCGTGTTGTTGGTTGACATAAAACGACCAACACTCCTATTTCCTACATTACCATCATCAGGCCATATGATACATACACTACTAAAATCATCATTCCTTCTAGAAGGAATATACTGGTTATAAACAAAATGGGCGTATCTCATTTTGCCATGTCCAATAACAAGGGATGTTATTCATTTTGAGTTGGCAAGGATTTCAAGTTGATGGGTTGCGTATGCATTCATTTGAAAAAATCAACCATAATCCGAACATAATTAAAACCATATCGCATTTTGGATTACCTTTTTTATATCCATTTGCAAATATGAGTAATACGTAATAACTTAGTTAATTTTTTAAACAACCAATGTTGAGTTAACGCCTGCAACCAAGTTAGTGGTTGACATATCACGATTGTAATAATGTACCCCCTTTGCTTTCTCCACCACGACACAGCTACAATCACATTGTTGGTTAAAATTAAAAGACTATACTATAACACTCTTATTTTCTACGTTATCATCGTTAGGTATTCAGAAATCACCACTACAATCATTGTTCCTTCTAGAAGGAATATCCTGGCTATAAACAAAAGGGGCGTATCTCGTTGTTTTATGTCTAATAAACAGGGATGCCATTCATGTCGAGTTGGTAGATTAGCATGTCAAAGGATTTCGAGTTGATGGGTTGAATATGCATTCATTTGAAAAACATCAGTCATAACACGTACAAACTTAAAACCGTATAACATTTTGGATCTTCTTTTTGATGCCCATTTGCAAATATGAGTAATACTTGATGAATTAGTTAATATTTAAATTACTAGGGCTTAGCTCAAGCAAATCATTTAGCTGGTGTCTTTTAATTGTTTTTACTTTTTTTGTTTCTCATATCAACAAACAAACTTGATATCTATTTAGTTTGAATTTAAGTGAGAATGACAGTAGGAAGAAATGAATAAAATTGATAGAAATAAACGTATTATATTTATATCAGATAACTCAAAACCAGTTAAATTTCTTGTCATGTCTGTCTTGTGTTAGAAATTTTATTCCTACCGAAAACCCTAGAGTGAGAGAGAACATTTATATAAACTTCAAAGAAAAAGTTCCTTCATATTTATGACCACATATCATCATTGTACCACAAAGTGAGAAAGAGATGATGTTATTTTGTTTTTTGAGTCAGAAATCAACTTTATCTATGCATTGAACTTATGAAGGACCGCTATGGTTGATGAAAACATTTATTAAAGTTCTAATAACTAATATAAAATTCACAATAGGTCCTCTATAATTATATGAGTGGATTTTCTATGCTGTAAATAGTAATCGTAAGAGCATCCACAATGCTAAACTCATCCATTTTTCTAAATATCATTTATCTCTTCTCTCTCTACTTTTCACTTTCCTCTCTCTACCTTTTTATCAACTTCACACTCACAAACTTATCCAAACTCATCCACTTTTTTAAACATCATAGACTCTCTCTCATCTATTTCTCTCTCCTCTCTCATCCAACTCATTTGCCACATAGACTAAATAACAAACTAAACATATGGTTGGAGATGCTCTAAGTGGCTGTAAGTGAAGAAGAGATAAAAAGTTATAGTTCGTGAGTAAATTGGAATAAACACTCTTCACTATCTATAACTTTTTTTGTTTTTTTAAAGGTGTTGTGAGTGATGGAGAGAAAAAATGTAATAATAAAAGTATAAAATTATTATTTAATTGAAATTAAGAGATAATATATAATATTTATTTAATTGAAATAAAGAAGCTACTGAGAATGCTCTAACATATCACATGTAGAAAAATTATCTAATTAACGTGAGTACACATACATGTATAAGACATGGGTCGTGACTCGTGTACACATATTTACACAGCATTTATACTATATCATAATACATATTAGGAGGATAAAATTGTAACTTTACATACTTTTAAGAGTTCATTTAATTATTACTTTTA
Organism: Bidens hawaiensis; assembly: GCF_021521415.1. NCBI lineage: Eukaryota > Viridiplantae > Streptophyta > Magnoliopsida > Asterales > Asteraceae > Bidens > Bidens hawaiensis. The sequence goes on from NW_027491482.1 coordinate 241,680, forward strand.
AACGTTGTTACAGTCTTTCAAAGCTAAATATTGCTAGCACATAGAAGTTCCTCATATTTGTAAGACATCATGTTTTTTTCGCAAAAAAAAATAAATAAATCAATAAAAATTACATGTGACCCACCAACCAATGAGTTGGTGGAGTGGTAAGAAAAAGATTTGGTGGTCCATGTGACTCAGGTTTGATTCTTATCCCAACATTTTGTTTTAGCGACATCAGTTGATGATGGGAGACTACACGAGTAGATGACGTTCACTAGTTGTATCCTTAAACTGAACGAGTTTTATCTCAATGCATTTTCGTGCCTTCGGCTGAGTGTTCACGGGCGTTGGTCTTATGCGAGGGTTTTCCCCGGATTGGAATCCCAATGCGATGAATTTAGCCAATAGCTAATTTAGAGAATTCGTTGACCGTTCAAAAAAAATAAAAACGTTTATTTAAATATTCAATATGAGTATAGTCTTGCTAATATAATAATTAAAAATTAATTACGTTTTAACTGAGTTTTTAGTTAATTAGCTAATGATTTTCTTTTCCCTTCAAAATACAGTATAATATATCATCAATCTAAGGTGCTGTTTGTTTTTGCAGACATAAACTGTCTGTAAGCTGATTTCATCTGTTTTTATGTCTGCAGCTGAAGATGTGGTCTGAAGCTCTGTAAGCTGAAAAAATAAGACTGTTTGTTTTTATAAGTTGATACTGTCTGCATAAACTGAAAACTACTACCAATCTTGCCATATATCTCTGAAAACTACTACCAATTTCATAAATCTTCAACAACTCTCAAACAAAAACAACCAGACAATCAAACTCTAAAATACACACTTATAGCACATCTGGTACACTAGAATCTATCTACTGATTACAACAATCATAAAGACTAAAACTGGAAAACAAACGGATTCAAGAATCAAAACCCTAAATTAACAGAAGATGAACAAAATTGATGTTTGAGAGAGAAACTGAACGGATTGTATGAATCACGATAAAACTTCTCGACTCTTTCAATTTATATAAGCAGACCAAATCAGCCCAAAACACAACCACCAGAACGAGGTGGTCGAACGGCGGTGGTTGAACGGTTTAATGATGAAGCAGCGGGGGGTCGACGGAGGTGGTCGAACGGTGGTTATGGCGGCGGTATGGCGACCGAACCAAGGGAGAGAGCAGGAGGCGGTATGGCGGTGGTTATGGCGACCGGAACCAAGGGAGAGAGGAAGAGAAGGAGTGTACCTGGAGGAGCAGAGGCGGTGGCGATGGCTGCCGGCGAGTGGAGGAGCGACGGAGGCGGTGGCTAGGGTTGGAAGGGCTGGACGACCGGTTGTGGAGGATGAAGACGTTTGAAGCATGTTTCAATAGCTTTTGTTTTAAGAAGTTATAAGCTGTTTGCAGATCTTATTCTTTTAAAAAAACAAACTGTCTTCACAGCTGATTGTCTGCGCGCCTGCAGACATTACTCTCCTGAAGATGTTTGAAGCAAAAACAAACATCACCTAAGTGTAGTGTCCGTTGCTGCATCGCATGATTACGTATCCTCTAGTGTGTGTGTGGATGGATAGGAATTTGAACAAATCAATTGAGCATGTTAAGATACGAAGCTAGTAGAATGTGACACGTGGCTTGCGTGTTTACGCGACTGCGTCAAAATTATGCACTAGTTACACATTATATATAACTAATTACATAACATATATAAATAACTATGCAACATTAATACGTGTTACATAAATTTGCATATTATGGCACTATACCGAGTTTGATGAAGCGACTGACTGAATTAAACTTAAATTAACTAGCCTTAACTTAAAATTGGAGCTCCATTAACAAACTAACAAGGCCCAACTTTTTGTACCGAGTTTGATCAAGCACTCAAGAAAAAACCATCATTATATTTGTATAATTTATAAAATTACATTTAGTATAATTTGATATATATTTACATAGTATATATTAATATATATAGATAAAAGATTCGATACATTAATTCCTTATCGTACATTTCGTACATTACGTACGTGAGCACATAGAACATCGATTTCAGAAACCCTAAATCAAACAATACACTCATTTGCCCCCGTCGCTCTCCAACAATCCATCTCCACCACCACCGATTCACCACTCTCGGCATCAACACACCTCCTTCACCATCATCGGAGTCGCTAACGAGGGTCCCGCAACTCGCCGGAAAAACACGAATGCCGCTCCCCTTGTTTCACATGTTTTTGTTTAGCTTTTGATAAGAATTGAAATTGAAGCCAAGATACAATTAATCATCAATTTGAAGCTTTAATCGATCAATTTTTAGTTTTGAATGATGAGCTTTAACCTTGAATATATTATGATATAAGCATGAACGTTTAAGTTTTTTGCCCGAACATTTAAATGTTTAACCTTGAACGTTTTAGGGTTGGAAATTTGAATTGAATGTTTTAGTGTTTTTAACCATGAACGTATTTCGCGTACGTAATGTATGTTAATCAATTATTGTACGTGAACCCACCCCTTAATATATATAATTATATAGGGATAACGTTATCTATATTTATATATAACTAAACTTCTAAAACAATTAATTAATAATTAGTTGCTTTCAACCCGAGCGTTATGGTGCGAACATGACGGGAACTCGGTCGATATCGTTTAAACCCCATGTGTTGCGGCGGATACATGGTGGGAATTCTGCTATGGTATTGGCCCAGTTTGTTATGGTAATAATCTAAATAAAAATCAAGTTAACTAATTAATCCTATTAAATACTTAATTAGAGTTTGTGAATGATTTAACAAAACTGTTAAATCTAAGTGACTAAAGTTGTCAAATACGCAAAATTGTGAAAAAACTTTGTTGTAATTTGGATCCATGTTTGAGTATATACACACACTAAAACTATGTATAATTAATATTTGGTCACGTAAACATAAGTTGTCCTTTTAATAATAATAATAATAATAAAATAATAATAATAATAATAATATACGAGCTGAATCCGAACTAAACATGTAAAACTATTCGCTAGTCGAATTCAAACCTTAAATGTTAAGATTTAAGCAAACCAAACTTGAACTTTTAGTAGTTAAACAAGTCAAGCTTAAACTCTAGTTTTCTGATTTTTAACTAGCCTCATCGAGCCACACTCTAATAGTAGAACTCTTAGTAGTTAAATAATCTAATCATTTCTACATTTAATCATGACTTAGTTTTCAATCTAGCATATTATAAAATTTTCAATCGTGGCAACATAGTATGTGTTGCTACAACAATTACAAGACCAATCATAGTGAATGGACTGGTTATGCTAACAGGCTTTAAGGGTTCCGGTTAACCTAACGCAGGTCGTGGTGTCCCTCTACGTTTGCAAAATGCATAGAGAGGTTCACTAGTTTATTGTTAGTTGTTATAGTTCACCGGAGATCCAAGACCGAGGTGTTTGAGACCGGTTTTTGGATGAAGTTCTTGGTAAAGCTATGATATTTGCGAAGTAAGAAAGAAATAAACAAAGTGCATATTTTTCAAGGAAGAGGAGAAGATCAGGGAGTATGTGTTAACTCTCCAGATCTGATGTCCCTTTGTTTATGATTGGATTCTCCTTTTATAGAGAGAGTGACGCAAGCCTTTTGTCTAGTGGGTAAACTAGTTAACCTCCAGTTTGCTAGAGAGTTGACCTTTTATGGGCGGGAAGCATTTAACCGTTGGTCCATGATTATAATAATATTACTTTTTCTGAGCATGTCCCTTGTTCAGAGGGAACAGTGATGTGAATAGCGATTTGACGTTGTACTGTTGCACGTGCTTACTGTTCACGTACTTGTTTACATAAATTGGGCGGGAAACGAAGCTTTTAACCTTCTAACCTTTTTAGCGTTAATGTGTGAAAACCATTTTATTAACTCCTTGATCTACCCCCGTCATCAGCCCCCCAAGTCAGAGGTGTTTGAGAAGTAGGCTCAAGGGTTTCTGACTTTTGCACACATTTTGTTATTGCTTAACGGCTTCGAGGCTTTGAACGTTTTTGGTTATTTTTTGACTTTCTGACAAGACAATTGATTTGATGGTTACTGCATGTTGCGGTTCCCAATAACTGCTCTTAATAGTGGTTATAACTGTTCACTTTCTTCATATTCTCTTTAAAGTTCCACAATATTCTCTCAAACATTCATCAAGTTTCTTTCAATCCTTCATTAGGTTAGTTAAAATCTTTCCCTTTTCTTTTGATTTTATGGGTGCTCGTAAGTATCTGTCGGTTAGTTTTTCCCGATTAACCCAAGAAGAAGTCGAATCCTTCTGTCTTGAATGGGGTATAGTTTTAAAGTTTAAACCGATTGCTCCGCCGGCCGACGCGTCAATCGATCATTGTCCGGCGGGTTTCGTTGCCCTTTATTGTCGATATTTTGAATTCTCGAACCCCCGGCATCCGTTTTCGATTTTTGTTTTGAATGTATTGGAGTATTACCGTGTGTCATTTGGTCAGATTAACCCCTTAGGGCTTGCTAGGGTTTTACACTTTGAGGTATTATGTAGAGCCTTAAGATATGATCCGTCGCTCTTGGGTTTTCGATGTTTCTTTCGTTTGGTGAAGAATGGTGATTGGTATACTTTTGAACATACTCAGGTTGATACATGTTTAATTTCCTCGGCGGTTACGACCCTTGGTTCTTGGAAGGACCGTTTTTTCTTTGTTTCCGACTCCATCCTTCCTTTTAAATCCGTTTGGAGACAACCCGAGGCTGTTTTAAACGAACCGGAGCCGGCTGAATCGGAATTGAATGAAGCGTTTTTGAAGTCAATTAGGAAGTGTCCATCGCGTCTTCGTCCTCTTCCCGAACATCTTCTTGTGTTATTAGGAATTAGCAAATTATGGTATAAGCCTAATCGCGATCCCGTGCTTATGAGGGATGATAAGGGTGTGCGTTTGTTTATCTCGTATTTGTTTTATTTTGCTGATATGCCTGTTGATAGATTTCCTTTGTGTTTGTAGTTATGTCGGCTTTGGATTTCTTGAAAAGTGATGATACCTCAGATGTTGGGTTACGGATGTTGTGGCTGTTGCTGGGGAGGATGCTGTGGTTCGAGGGAAAGAGGGTAGGTTTGAAGATTCTGGGTATGCGGGGGGTTCCGAAAATTAAAGGGTTTACCAAGACTGCTGCTCCTAAGGCCTCTACTCGTCGTTCCACACGGCGTTTGTTGAAGTCTTCTGGCCCATCATCTTCTCACGAACCGGTTGAAGTTAGTGATGATGTTCAAGTTGCCGAAGATCAAGGTCCAAGTGTGAAAGGAGAAAAGGAGCAGGGTTTGGTTGTTTCCAAGAAGAAGAAATCAACTGGTAAGAAGATTGCGATGGCGACAGTTCAAGGGTTGGATGGGAATGAAGTTTATGTGCCAGAGTGGAATGTTAAGGTTGGAGATAGCTTTAAAGACCCGGAAGTTTATGCTGATGTGTTGGCTAACTTTTCTCCTCCGGGGATTCTTAACACTATTTCTGAGATGGAAGGTGATTCCATGCTGTCGAGGTTAATCCTGAGTTCTTGCAACCCTCTGCCCTTTTGGCAGAGGGTGTCACTCGTTTTCGAAAGGGGATGCAGAAGTATGAGGAGTTTTTGAAGAAGAAGAAAAAGAGGAAGGCCTTTATGTCAGCCATGAAGAAAGAGGTTGGCGATTTTTCAGAGAAGGAAGAAGGTTATGTGAAGAAGATTGACGAGTTGTCCCGTGGCCACGAGGTTGAGATAGCAGGATTGAAGAAAGCAGTGGAAGCTGACATAGCTAAGTTGGATGCTGACAGGGAAGCCTTTGAGGTGCAGAGGAAAGCCTTTGATATGGAGAAATAAGGCTTGAAGGCTTCAGTTACGCAGACTACTAACGACAACTGGTGGCTAATTGAGCACGAGTTTCATCAGGTTGTGACTTACCTGCTTCATTCCACTGAATTTAACTCGGTGTTCGGCGATGTTTACACGAAGCTGCTGGGCTATGGGAAGCATTTTGGCTTTGTTGCTGGCTTCAAACATCACGAAGCCTGTCAACCAATGGAGCAATCGCCCATGTTCAACCGTGAAGCTTCCAAGCTCTTCTCAGACTCAGTCCGTGCAATGGAAAAGCTTACTTACCCTTATGTGGGTGAAGTTTCTTCATGCTTTGGTAAGCCTCTTTCCGTTTTGCAGGGCTTGAAACCAGCCGTCCTTGATGAGAAAATTTCCAAAGAGGTGCTTGAGTCCTTGTCTAAGAAGCGCTCACGTTTTGGTGATAGGGAAGAAACTTTATCTAGAGGTAGCGACGGGTCTCATGTGGCAAGCCTCGAAGGTTCGGCCGTTGCTAGTGGTCGCCCGAAAGTGAAGAAGTTGAAGAAAGGTAAGGGTGTTGAGGCTAGTACTTCAAAGCCTGCTGCTGGTGTTTAAACAATTTATTCGTAGCTTTCTTAGCGCTCTTGAACAATGTTATGTAATCTTAAACAATTTAGGTTCAGCATGAAACCCTTAAGGTTTCTGCTTTATGGTTGTGATTGGCCTTTTTGGCTGTTTGAACATTTTCATGGGAATCTTTGTGATTTCCGTTGTTTAGCCTGAATGGCTTATTATCGTGTATGATGCTAGTTATGGCCTTAGAAGGCCTTGTTTATGAATCGTAATGTTCTATGTATTGTGTTTTGGTTACTTGTCTTGTTAGTTTGATGTGTTTTTAGCTAACTTTCCTTAAGAAGTTTTAGTGTTGTAGTCACTTTAGCTTAGGCTTCATTAGGTAAAAAGCACATGTTGGTTATCCTTTGTATCATTACTTAATATATTTTTGTTTCGTAAACTTTTTCAAAGCTTAAGGAACGAATTGATGTAGGCTGTTCAGACTCGTCTATGAAACAAGTTTTGGTTGAAAAAATTTTCTAAGTCTCATGGAGTTGGACTGATATAGGAACTCACCCCTTATATAGGTTCATTTAACCCTTGAACCTATTGAGTGATGTGGCTTGGTAGCTCATCCCCTTACATGGCCCTTGCCATGGAGTTTCTTGCTAGGTTCTGTTGGTGCATAAATGTCAGTAGTTCATAGTCTAGTGTCTGTAATCGAGTCTGTAAGGTTATTTATGTTTTTGTTTAAGCGAAGTTGTTAACAAGTTCGCCTAGGCGAACTTGTTGAACAAGCGAAGTTATGGACAACTTCGCCTGAACATATCAGGCGAAGTTGTCGTGTATTTATATACAAGCTTACGGCTTGGTTTAGAGTTAGTCGTTTTGGTTAATCGAGTTCATTGTAACGTGAGGACGAGAGTCTGTATCAGTGATTCATATCACGTGATTTCAGTTATTAATATATAACGTGTTTCGGTTATTCGTGTGTGTTTGTTTGGTTTGCTTTCTACGCTCGTAACGATCTACGCAGGGATTCCGCACCTGAGTAGACCGAGATATCTCGTGTGATCCGTCCAGGGAACCTACAATTGGTATCAGAGCATTTGCTCGATTGTGTGGTTCGGGATATTCACGCGGGTGTAGAAATCGTCCCGTTTCGACTATTCGCGGGACGTGTTTTCTGTGTTTTTGATCATTCTTACCTCCTACCATCGTGTTCAAGCCTTTACACCATCAAAAACCTCGTTAAAATCTGATTTACAGATCTGCAAATCTTCCGTGTTCATCAGGCGAAGTTGCCGTCACTGTGCGTAGGGTTTCGGCGAAGATATAAGGTTAAGCGAAGTTATCCACAACTTCGCCTACCTTCTCAAGTTCGCCTAACTCAGGCGAAGTTCTCTACAACTTCGCCTACCTCTTAAGTTCGCTTACCTCAAGCGAAGTTAAGAATCAGCGAAGTTAATCAGCAGTGTTATTAGCGAAGTTCTCTACAACTTCGCCTACTGCAAGCGAAGTTATCCGTAACTTCGCCTACAGTACTTTAATATAAAAAAAAAAAAATTTCTTAATTTTTCAGGTTTCTTACTTTTCGGGAAAGATGTCGTCGATCAACATCTCTGAGTTAGTGAAGATGGAAGTTGAAGCAGGGTCAGCTACCAAGGCCCCAAGATTGCTGAAGGGAACCGATTTCGTTGCATGGAAGGATCGGTTCATACAATACGTCAAATACCAGGATGCGAAGATGTGGGTATGCATCCAGGATGGTTATATTCCACCAGTTATGGAGTATGAAGGTCGTGATCAAATTAAAAAATATAGTAAAATGGAAGAAGAAGAGAAAAAGATGTATGAGGCCGAGAGCAAGGCTCATGCTGCTATTACTATGGCTCTTCCTCAAGAGATCCTTCATACGTTCAGAAAGTATACGTCAGCAAGAGAGCTTTGGGAAGCTCTTGAGAACAGATTTGAAGGGAATGTAGGAATCCGTGCTTCAAAGATAAAATTGCTCAAAACCCAGTTCTCAGTCTTCAAGTATTTGAAGAATGAATCCTTAGATGATATTATCACTCGATATTACCATCTGATGACTGAATTGAGCAACTATTCAATTTCCTACCGAGAAGAAGAAATAGTTGAGAAGCTTCTAGATGCTCTCCCACCAAAATGGGAGATGTACACTGTGCTGATGAGGGAAGACAAAGACTTTCCCACATATGATCTAGAAACGACAGTCAACAAGCTCAGAACCTTTGAGCTTAACATGGTGAGAAAAGAGACACCTATGGATCAGGTTCAAGATCCAGGTATGTATGGAGCTAAAGTCAACACTAGCTCAGGATCGAAGACTGAATCTGCTGCCTACTACACAAAGGGAGAGTCGGGCCCCAACTCATCACATGAGGGGCATGTGTCAGTTAACACAAATGGGGATGTTTGCTATGTAGCAGCTGGATCGAGTGGTTCTCAACCCCAGGTAAGCAAGAGTAGTTGCTCTCCAAGTTCTCCCAGCAACAACTACTCCAAGATGCCTATGAGTGTCAAGTCTGCTGAAGAGCAGTTTGGTCTCTATGCTTCGTTCATTGCTTCCTATGAGAACTACATTCAATGGAAGATTGTTGATCCAGCTATGTTGGATGAAGATTACGATCAGATTGATGCTGACGATATGGAAGAAATGGATTTACAATGGCAAATGGCCATGATCGTGAGAAGAGTAAAAAGGTTTATGAGAAAGACGGGAAGGAAGTTTGTCGGTGGAAAGCCGGGGTTTGACAAGGCAAAGGTGAGATGCTACAATTGTCAACAAAACGGTCACTTTGCAAAGGAATGCAGGAATGAGCGTGTAGAACGAAGTAAGGGCAGGTCTACACAGCAAAGTGGAGGTTCTAAAGATTATAGTGCGATGATGTCCAGAGAAGATGGTGAATACAACTGGAACCTGCTGTCTAAAGAAACTTTTGAGCAGGAAAATTTGGCGAAGGTTTGAACTGAAGAAAGTGAGAAGGTTACCGGAGAAGAAAAGGCTTTCATGGCAGATGTTAAAGATCAGCTCTCCGAGGTATGTCCTAAACCAACTTGTTCAAAATGTGAGAACTTGTCTGAGCAACTAGAAACCATAACTGATCAGTATGTTAGTTTGGATGCTGAGTTTAAAACTTTAAAAGAAGATCATCACTTTATTAAATCAAGAGAAAATAATTATAAAATTAAAATAAAAGCTTGTGAAAAAGATGTTAAAAGTCTAAAAACAAAACTTGCTGAAAAAATTGAAGTGATTGATTTAAGTTATGAAGTTTTGGAAGAAAAGACCAAACTAATTGCTGAGAGAGAAAAACAGATTGCTGACCACCAGGTGAAAGTGGTGGAACTGAATCGAAAACTGGAGCAGTTCAGAAATTCCTCTGCTATTCTTGATCACCTTGTTAGTGATCAAGGTTCCTCTGTCAAGATGGGAGGAATCGGTTATCATGAGGTTCCACCACCGTACAATCACAATTACACTTTTAACCCTAGTGTTCAGAAATCTGTTGACTTTGAGGTTGCTCAGACAATGCCAATTAAAGTAACTGTTAAAGAACCAAATGTTAGTAGAGGCGAAACAAGTTCGCCTGTTTCAAGTGTTGAAATTTCTGATCAAAGTCCAGTCTCGTCAGATTCGAATAAGTCATCCGAGTCTGGTAAGGCAAAAGAGGAGGTTGTGTTACCCAAGAGTGGAGAAAAAGGTAAAACAAATAAAAGGAGTACTCCACTAAACCCGTACGTCCCACCATATGTGAGACGAACGGGCGGTTATATAGCCTCGACATCTAAAACACCTGTTGATAAAAAGGTTGAACATAGGTGTTGTTTTAGGTGTAATCAAATGGGGCACCTAGTTGCAGATTGCCCTCTGAAACAGCGATTCAGAGGTGTAAGGCCTACTAAAGCTGAGAATAAACCTAATAGTAATTATCATGCTGCTAAAAATGAAAACCACTTAAAATTCAAAAATGTGACTAATTCAGGTTTTCATAGAAACAAATCTCAGTTTTACACTGCTAATAACCAAACCACAAGTTATAATTCTTTCAATTCACAAAGGTTTGGTAGGCCTCACAATCAATCTTCAAGGAGGTTTCCTAATAGGACTTACAGGAATTTTTGAGATACTAACTTTGGAAAGCCAAAGTTTGGGATGTATAGATCCAAGACCAATTGGTCTTGGGTCCCTAAATTCTAATCTTTTGCTTTATTGTGCAGGAACAGTTGAACAGGGCTGCCAACAATCTTTGGGTTGTAGATAGCGGCTGTTCCCGGCACATGACGGGTAACAAATACTTGTTACACGATTTGAAACATGTTCAAGGAGGGAGAGTGAGCTTTGCCGGTGAAAGTGGTGGCAAAATTACTGGAATGGGAACGGTGTCAAACGGAAAGATGACTTTGGAGAAGGTTAACTTTGTAGAAGAATTGAAGCACAATCTGCTGAGTGTGTCGCAGATCTGTGATAAGGAGTACACCATTCATTTTACTAAGAATGAGGCGATTGTGTTGAAACCTGGTTTTCAGATACCAGAGGAGTGGATTGTGATGAAGGCTCCACGTGAAAGAAATACATATATTATGGATATGAGATCAACTGAAATGGCCACGGCAGAATCATGCCTTATGACAAAAGCGAGTGAAACAGAGTCCGAATTGTGGCATAGGAGAATGGGGCACATTCATCTTCGGAAGATGAACCACATTGTCAGGAATGGACTTGTGCTGGGCGTTCCCTTGAAGAATTCCAATTTTGAAGATAAATGTATAGCGTGCAAGAAGGGAAAGCAGCACAAGAAATCCCATCTCACCAAGAAAGTCAATTCAATTGCCAGTACTCTGGAGTTGCTTCACATGGATCTCTTCGGTCCCGTGAATGCAAAAAGTCTAGGAGGAACTTCTTATTGCTTGGTGATCACTGATGACTACTCACGATATTCGTGGGTGTATTTCCTGAAATCAAAAGACGAAACGGCTCAGATGGTGAAGAATTTGATTACCAAAGTTGAGAACGTTATGGATAAAAGGGTTAAGTTCATCAGGAGTGACAATGGAACGGAGTTTAAGAATTTTGAGATGGAGATCTTCTGCCTTCAGAGAGGGATTGAACACCAATACAGCGCTCCGTATACACCGCAACAGAATGGAGTGGCTGAAAGGAAGAATAGAACATTAATTGAAGGAGCCAGAACTATGCTGGCTGATTCGAAGCTTCCTGTGGTGTTTTGGGCTGAAGCTGTTGCTACAGCCTGTTATGTTCTGAATAGAGTCTTAACTGTTAAAAGACTTGGTAAAACGTGTTATGAGCTTATGCATGGGAGAAAGCCCAACTTGAGTGGTCTTGAACCATTCGGGTCCCCTTGTTCGATTTTGAAGACAAATTCTAAATTTGGTGAAGTAGCCGATGAAGGAATCTTAGTCGGTTATGTTGTTGGGACTCCCAACAGACGTGTCTTCAATACATCGACCAGCAAGGTTGAGGTGGTGTGTAACACCGATATCACAAGTTACCAACCGCCAAAACCAAGCAACGGACCTGCTGAGTTTTTCGACTATGTTAAACTTTTTAAGTCTTTTAACATACCGTATTTGGATATTGCTGAAGAAGAAGAGAGAGTTGCTACGAAGATGATCCTTGATGAGGAAGAAAACCTATTGCAAAGACAGCTGATCGATAAATGTCAACCTTCCTCATCAAATGCTGTCGATACCCCTGCTACCTCGACTGAAGAAGAATTTTTCAATCCATTTCACTCTCAGCATGAAACAACCATTGACGAGCTCTCTTCTAACTTGGAAGACAATTTGCATGTCGGTTCTGTTCCGACCACGAGAATTCATAAAGATCACCCTTTGGAGAATGCGATTGGTGATGTGTCCTCCGGTGTTCAAACAAGATGTAGCTTGAATGAGCACACCTGTGTTTACACAAGCATCAAGGAGACAGGGATAATCAACGAATGCTTGTACACCTGCTTTATCAGCCAGATTGAACCGAAGAATTATCAAATGGCTCTCAAGGACAGCTCGTGGGTCGAAGCTATGCAAGAAGAGTTGGCTCAATTCAAGAAAATGGAAGTTTGGACTTTGGTTGAAAAACCGAGGCATGTGCATGCGATAGGCACAAAATGGGTGTTTAAGTGCAAGAGAGATGAGAAGGGGATTATCATAAGAAACAAGGCGAGGCTAGTCGTTAAAGGTTTTAATCAACAAGAGGGGATTGATTATAATGAAGTGTTCGCTCCTGTCGCAAGGTTGGAAGCCATTAGATTGTTTTTGGCGTTCGCTGCTTATAAGAAGATGAAGGTATTTCAGTTGGATGTGAAGAGTGTGTTTCTGAATGGGAAAGTTGATGAGGTAGTGTATGTTGAGCAACCTCCGGGTTTTCCTGACCCAGACTTTCCTGATCACGTGTACAAGTTAAGCAAGGCCAATATGGACTACATCAGGCACCTCGTGCCTGGTATTCAACTTTATCAGATTACTTGCTTGAAAATGGGTTTGAAAGAGGGAAGATTGATAGCACGTTGTTCGTTAAGAGAGAAGGTAGCGACTTCCTGCTGGTGCAAGTCTACGTGGATGACATTATCTTTGCTGCATCTAAAGTCTCCATGTGTCGGGAGTTTGAGGCCGTCATGAAGAAAAGGTTTGAAATGAGTGCTATGGGTGAACTAACTTTCTTTTTAGGATTGCAGGTTGATCAGAAGAAGGATGGGATGTTCATTCATCAGATCAAGTATGTCCATGATGTGCTCAAACGCTTCAAGATGGAAGACAGCACTCCATTCGACACTCCAATCTGCGTCAATCACAAATTGGGTGCTGAGTCAGACGGTGATGCAGATGTGGACCCAACTCAGTATCGGGCTATTATAGGTTCTTTAATGTACTTAACTGCTTCTAGGCCTGATATAATGTTTGCTGTTTGTCTTTGTGCTCGTTTTCAGGCAAACCCAAAGGAATCTCGCATGAAGGGTGTGAAGAGGATCTTGCGGTATCCCAAGGGCAAACCGAAGCTGGGGTTGTGGTACCCGAGAGGAGGAGACTTGGAGCTAGTCGCTTACACAGATTCTGATTATGGAGGATGCAATCAGAGTCGGAAGTCAACAACTGGAGGATGTCAGTTTCTTGGTGGCAGATTGGTGTCGTGGCAATGCAAGAAGCAGACTTCAGTCGCAATTTCAACCTGTGAAGCAGAATACATGGCAGCATCCAACTGCTGCTCCCAGGTTCTTTGGATTCAACAACAGTTGCGCGACTATGGTCTGAATTTCTTACTTACTCCTATTTGCATTGATAACACAGCTGCTATCTCAGTAACTAACAATCCCGTGAAGCATAGTAAAACTAAACATATTGACATACGTCATCATTTTATACGGGATTGTGCTGAGAAGAAACTGATTGTGCTTGAAAAGGTGGATACGCTTGATAATTTCGCTGATCTTTATACTAAAGCGTTTGACAAAACAAGATTTCAAAACCTTATCGAGCTGAATGGGATGATCAATCCCGATTAACCATGCTTTTCATATTATATTTAAAAAAAAAAAAAACGTCACTATCGCTTAAAATATGTCGGTTACCTCAGTTTGAAGGACTTGTCTTCGGATTTGTTTTGGTCCTCATTTTCTACTTGTAGATTTTGAGGATAGCCATTAACCAGATGACTAAAAGTGACCGGGGCGGTTTTGATGAGTTTTCATTCTTTCGCTTAAAATTAGTCGATCATATTAATTAGTTAGAAGGACAGATACTAGTATGTGGTCGGTCCAGCTGATCCATTGGATCTTCGGGATAGCCGTTTACCTGAAGACTTTGTTTTGGTCGGGGCGATTAATGTTAAATTTTTTTTTTTTTGAGGGAAATGAAATTATTTTTCAAGTCGACTACTTCGTAAGAAGTTCGTTAGCTATGTTTAACAGAAAATTGATCCAACCTTGGAAAATGATAGATATACTGATTCTGTGTGCTTAACTAGTGAAGTTATTAGGCTTAAAAGGCTTTAGGACAGTCATTGTATGTCATGGTAACTTTTTATGGTGCGTAAAAGTAGATGTGATACAAACTAAATCTACTTGATTTTACGTGGAAACTCCTTACGAGTTTTGCATGTCTTCATATATATCTTTCCGAATGATAGGCAGAAAAGCAATTACCCAGTCATACACGAGCCCGTAAGTGTTCTGATTCCCGTGAAGATAGCGTTTCAAGAAACTGCAGTGATCCAGATTCGGGACTTGCAGTTGTTTACTACTCTGAAGTCGATATGAATGTTTGAAAAAAAAAAACAAAAAACTTTTGAATTATTGAAACATTCTAGAGTTCAAAATATCAAGACTTCTTAATCATGGAGTAAGAAAGAGAACGGGAAGCAGAAGAAGAGTAATTACAAACTTAATCAGACACTAAGGGTCGAAGTCAATTCGGGGTGACTTGGGGAAAGCCAAATACGCTTTGAGAATAGATAGGAGGCATCATAATCTCTGAGTTGCTGCCCACTTAAATTTTGAGGCTTAATTGAACCTAACTCGTATCACAGAAACGATGAAAACCATCTTAAGTTATTTTCCTGCTTACAACCTGTCTCTATATGTCATAATACAGCTAAACACGGATCTATGTGACAGTCACGTAATTAGTATGATTCCTGTTCGGATCTTTTCTAAAACGTAGCAGTCCCTATCGAGACTGAAATTTGATCCCTTGTATTTTAGTTTTTTTAAAAAAAAGTTTTTCGTACTTAGGTAGTTTATGATTTTATAACTGGTTACTTGGACTTGATCGTGTTTGTTATTTAATTCTTAAAGGGAAGTTTTAAAAGTTAATTGCAAAATGTTCAAATTATAAGGGTTGATTTTGTAAATATAGGCGATGTTGTTAAACAGGCGAACTTGTGAATAACTTCGCCTAGGCGAAGTTAACCGTAACTTCGCCTGTATAACTTCGCCCCTATATAAGGATTATCAAAGGTCATCAGTTCATTATTTGAAATATCAGCGAACTTATCCTCGATTTTCACAGCGAACTTATCCTCGATTATCACAGCGAACTTAATCCGTTTTTCATCCGATTATCTGTTTCCGATTTCAATCAGTATTCAAGGTGTGTTTGGGTTCTATATCTTATACTCGATGTTCAATGTTGTTAATCCTAGGTTGTTTCGACACCCGGTTAGCGACCTCGGACGTTCGAAACCTATACCCGATTTCAAAACTTGTTTTACGTGTTCATGAGCAAACTGATCGTCCGGATTACTTTACTATCATGTGTTTTAGTCTCCTTAATCGTCTAAATTGGCCGAAACACCAGATTTTCGATGTTTGAATCGATCTCACTGTCGCCGATTCAGATTCAGGCGAACTTAAGGTTTAGGCGAAGTTATCCGTAACTTCGCCTGATGCTCAACTTCGCCTGAGGCGATGTTGTGGTGAGGCGAAGTTGTCATTAACTTCGCCTGGACCTTTTAAAATTTTAAATTATTAGACGAACTTAAAGATGAAGCGAAGTTGTTTCCAACTTCGCCTCAACTTTAACTTCGCCTATACAGAAGTTATCACAACTTCGCTCATGGTGATAAGCGAACTTGTGTTAAACCTTAACATGCATCTAACTTGGTTCGTTTGTTGCAGATATGGCTGCAGTAGCAGGTGCTGGAGGTGCTGGAGGCGATGACGGAGATAACCAGGGGCAATTTTTTCCGGGTCACAATATGTACATTACCTTAGACCCGGAAGCGAGCGGAGTTGAAGACTACCGCGAGATAATCACATTCCTCATTCGCTCGAGGATATTCCACGCTATCACGACGACACTGCCGATATCCTTACCCAATATCGAGGACTTCTGGCAGACTGTGGAGTACGATTGCCGCGTTGAGCCCCCGGTTATACGAGCAACCGTCAACAATCAGGAGGTTCAGTTCTCATCTGAACAGATACGGGTGGCTTTACGATTTGGTGAAGAGACTAGGGATGACCCTACAGAGTTTGTGGCTCCGTTCCGTGATGGAGCGTTTCTCCGAATGGGCTACTCTGGTCCATTAGGTGATACCCAGAGGAGGAAGGGTTTCCTTCTAGATCAGTGGCGCTTCCTCATGCACGTAATGATTGTTTGTATGTCTGGGAGGAAGGCGGGGTACTGACGGAATGGGTGCGACCATGCAGTCAGCAATGACTGCTCTGACTTATAACAAACGTTATAGCTTTAGTCAGATGGTCTTTTATGAGATCGACAGACAGAGGAGGGCGATGGCTCGTGAGCGGTTCATAATGTATCCAAGATTCATCCAGATGATCTTGAACCATGTGGCTCCAAATTTGCCTCAACGACGCCCAATACGATACGTGGAGAGTGTGAGCAAACGTATCTTTGCTCAATGCCGTACTTCGAGTGCGAGGAGCAAGCCTGAACTTCGTCCAAGGCATACTCCACTCTTTGGGTTCTTAATAAACCCGGGGTATGTGCCAGCTCGGGGGGATGAGTTCAGAGACCCTCAACCACAACAGGCAGGAGCAACTCGAGATGTACCTACTGTGCCTGTGGTGGCGGCTGAGGAGGATATAGACCTTGATGCCGCATTTGGCGGCCAAGGATTCTTCGACATGGACCGTTTTGATCCACAAGAAGAGGTGCAAGTCTCTGCTGCACAGGTTCGGGAAGTGCGTGTTACTAGAGCAGCTACGACGATGGCTGACTCAGATCTTGACGATGTTATGGATGAGGCGAGAAGGATGTTGGTGACACGAGAGAGAACGTTAGGGAAGAGAAAGAGGACGGTGGATGATAGTGAGTCAGAAGAAGAAGAAGAAGTTATCCACAAGTTGATTAGACGTTCAAGACGTGAAAGGACAGGTGCAGGTATGGGAGCTGGAGAGACTTCCAGAGTTGTACGTTTTGCTCCATCCGCACTGTCAGGTATGTCGATTGTTCCTACTTCTGTACAGGTTACAAGCGCCGCGGATGTTCCCGTGGTGGCTACATCAGCTGTCGGCATCCCATCCATCACACTACAGACGACGACTCCGGAGATTGTGTCGTTACCACCTCCAACGCTTACTCCTTCAGAGGTGGTGGCACAATTTGTAGAGTCTACCGTCATTGCAACTGCAGGGTTGTCGGTCACGATACCACCTGCGGTTACGTCCACAACTGCTTCTGATGTCCCGGTTACATTCGAGATCCCTGCTGAGTATACTCAAGACACATCTAACATGAGGTTTGATTTCGATGCAACCCTCTCAGACTAGGAGAGAATAGCTGCACTTGAACGGGTCGTGGCAGAGCAATCGAGGATAAACTTTATCCAGACCCAGGCTATTCAGCGCCTTGTAGCAGAGAATCAACTACAGTCGTCCCTCCTGGTTGAACATGGGAGAATTATAGATGCTATGAAGGAGTTCTTGGCATCTCAGGGGGAGACAGGCTGTAGAGGCGACGAGTTAAGGACGAAGAAGAGAAATGACAGAGACGATGATCCCAATGCACCGAAAGGTGCAGGTGGTGAGTTACCAAGAACTACTCAAGCTCTTGGGACTTCCACAGCTCAGGGGGAGTCTGCAGGTGCAGTTGGTGGTGATGAGGTGGTGATGGTTGATGATGATGATGATGTGATCGATGCGTTGAAAGAATTGGATGATGATATGCTAGAGGATGATGTGATGTTTGATGATGATGTGCTGCCAATTGAGGAGATTGAGAAGATTGGAGCACAGATTGTGATTGAAGATGAGATTGAAGAAGGTGAAATAATTGAAGAAAATGTTGAACACGAGATCCCAGATGTTGAGAAAGCCGATATGGGTACTGAGATGGAAAATGATGAGACTGAGTGGGAGGAGCAGCCTAGGTGGAAGGAAGGCTGTGCTCATTGGTTTATTAAAACTAAGAAGCCTGCTGTTCCAACCATGTTCAAAAAGAGTTATAATATCAAAGGCTATGCTGAGTCGAAGAAAGGAATTATTTGTTGGCTATATGATGAACAGATAAAGTTGTTTGTGGTGAAACGTTTTGATGGGATTCAGTATTTTAAGAGAACGTTGAGATCTCTCAATACATTGCCTGAATGTGAGGTGAAGGATTTGGCTAGATTGGGGCTGATCAATAGAAGCGAAGACAACATGGCAAGGGTTATTGGGAAGATCGTGTGGAAAGAAAGCATAAAAGAGAAGAAGTTTGAGTTATTAAAGCCACAGAAGGGAAAGCTAGTGGAAGATAAAGAAAGGGGAATGAGAGCAGACGGCAAGCCATGGATGGTAATGAAGTACAAACCGATTCGATGCATTAAGGAGGTTCCAATGCAGATTATGCCTCAAGATGTGTTGAAGAATCTTAAATGGTGGTATGTTGATTGCCAGACTGCTGAAGCCGTGATGGAAGACGAAGACGAACAAGAAGTGCTGAGGGTGTATGATCCGATACATCTTGTTAACTTATCGAAAGCTGATCTGCAAGTGTTGAATGAAAAGAAGATATTCTATATTCCTGCTTGGAAAGACGAAGCGAGGAAGTATCAGCGAGTAGTCACGGTATGTGCTAGAGAAGGAGTGCATGCGTGAAGATTACAAGACAAGTGCTTACAGATCAAGATATGAAGCTACTGCCAAGGGGGAGTCTGTTGGTGCATAAATGTCAGTAGTTCATAGTCTAGTGTCTGTAATCGAGTCTGTAATGTTATTTATGTTTTTGTTTAAGCGAAGTTGTTAACAAGTTCGCCTAGGCGAACTTGTTGAACAAGCGAAGTTATGGACAACTTCGCCTGAACATATCAGGCGAAGTTGTCGTGTATTTATATACAAGCTTACGGCTTGGTTTAGAGTTAGTCGTTTTGGTTAATCGAGTTCATTGTAACGTGAGGACGAGAGTCTGTATCAGTGATTCATATCACGTGATTTCAGTTATTAATATATAACGTGTTTCGGTTATTCGTGTGTGTTTGTTTGGTTTGCTTTCTACGCTCGTAACGATCTACGCAGGGATTCCGCACCTGAGTAGACCGAGATATCTCGTGTGATCCGTCCAGGGAACCTACAGGTTCTCAACCTGGTTATAGTATAGTAAAGACAAGTTATGACAAAAACTTTGTCATTCATTCAAGAGGTTGTTGTTCACAAAAAGGAGAATTATACGTCTCTTGAAATACATTTTAAGATTTTGACTAGGCATAGAACCTTTTAAGGGTTTTGCCGTTCCAGTGCCTTGGAAGATTTTTGCCTTCTGTGTCGGCCAGCTTGTAGGATCCACCCTTGTGAGCTTCAAGGATTGTATATGGTCCTTCCCACTTTGGGCCGAGCTTTCCTTGATTTTCTTTCTTGTTGGCCTCATTGTTACGGAGTATAAGATCTCTTGGCCTGAAACGTTCATGTTTCACCCTTGCATTGTAATAAGCTTCCATTTTTTGCTTGTACTTAGCCTTTTGTATTGCGGCTTGATCACGAATTTCTTCAAGGAGTTGCAAATTCAACATGATCTCATTGTTGTTTGATTCGAGATCCATGTTGAGTGTTCTTTGAGTCACAACTCGGACTTCTGCTGGGATTATGGCTTCCGATCCGAACACTAGGCTGTAAGGCGTTCGTTTGTGGCTTTCTTTTCGGTTGTTCTTATTGCCCATAGAACATTTGGGAGTTCTTCAAGCCAATTGTTGTTATGCCTTCCCAGCCTTGTTTTGATTCCTTCCACGATGGTTCTGTTTGTTCTTTCAACTTGACCGTTGGATTATGGGTATGCAACTGAGCTGAACATTTGAGTGATTCTGAATTCTTTGCACCATGTGCTAAAAGGCTTCTCAGCAAATTGTTTCCCATTATCCGTGACCAACACTCCTGGCAACCCATAGCGACAAATGATGCTTTCCCACACAAAGTCGATGACTTGTTTGCCCGTTATCTTTGCAAGTGGTTTGACTTCAGGCCACTTGGTAAAGTACTCGACGGCTACTAGCAAAAATTTTACCCCGCCCTTGGCTGGTGGGAATGGACCAACGATATCCATTCCCCACTTATAGAATGGCCAAGCCAAGGAGATGGGGAATAGATCGTGCTTGGGGTTTTTTGGGACAGGTGCATGAATTTGACAAGCTTCACACTTTCTGAGTTGTTCTGTTGCATCTCGGTGCATCGTGGGCCAGAAGTATCTGAGGTTCATCAATTTTGCGACCACCGTTCTTTGCCGAAATGAGCTCCACATATCCCCTCGTGAACCTCTTTGATCAGATACTGACTTTGTTCAGGGCTCACACATCTTAGTAGTGGTGTAAGGTAAGCTCTTTTATAAAGCGTTTCTCCTTGCAACACATACTGTCAGGATTTGATTTGAACCCTTTCAGCCTCCGTCTGGTCCAGAGGTAACTCACCATTTTTGAGGAACATTTCTATGGGAGTCATCCAATTGGGACCTTCTTCAGTGATTACATCTTGAACCTCCAACTGTATTGAAGGAGTTTTCAACACTTTCACTAGTCCTTTCTTGGTGAGGTGTGCAAATGTGAGGGATGCTAGCTTGCTTAGGGCATCGGCTCTTTTGTTTTGTGATTTTGGGACTTGTTTGATGGTGCATTCATGAAACGTGGTCATCAACCCTTTTACCTTTTCACGATACTTCTTCATATTGGGCTCTTTTGCTACATAGCTATCATTGACTTGACTTGAAACAAGCAACGAGTTTGTGAAGACTTGTAGCTTTTGGATCTTCATCTCTTTGGCAATTTTTAGACCGGCGATCAATGCTTCGTATTCAGCTTCATTGTTGGTGGTCTGAAATTCAAGTCGGAGAGCATATGTTAATTCTAACCCTTCGGGGTTGATTAAAATGAGCCCAGCTCCTGACCCTTCAATGTTGGAAGCTCCATCGGTAAAAAGCTTCCAAGCTTCAGGGTCAGAAGGTTCAGTGGCAGTTGTATGTATTTCGGGAATGACTTGTTTTGGTATTTCTACAATGAAATCCGCCAAGGCTTGGGCTTTGACAGCTTTTCTTGGAATATAGGTGATGTTATGCTCACTTAGATCCACAGCCCATTTGGCCAATCGACCTGAATTTTCCAGTTTTTCAAGCACACTCTTGATGGGTTGGTCAGTGACCACTTGTATAGGGTGTGCTTGAAAGTACCTTCGAAGCCTTCTGGCCGTTTGAATTAAGGCCAGAGCAAGTTTTTCCAAAGGAGGATATTTGATCTATGCCAGTTTTAGCGTTTTACTAAAGAAATAAACGGGTACCTGAACTTTGTCTCGTTCGATGGTTAGAACCTCGCTTAGTGCTTCTTCAGCGACAGAGAGATAGACAGAGATCAGTTCTCCTGTTTCAGGGGCTGCAATAGCTGGAAGTGAAGCCAAGTGTTGCTTCATTTGGCTGAAGGCTTCTTCCGCTTCTTCCGTCCACCTGAAATCTTTCTTACTGGTGCAGCCCTTTAGTGTTTTGAAAAAGGGTAGGGATTCAAATCTTGGAGGTAAAACGCTTGAAGGCTGCAAGCCTTCCGTTCATACTTTCAACCTCTTTTTTGCTTTATGGAGATTTAGTTTCAAGAGCAGCCCTGACTTTGTTGGGGTTGGCTTTTATGCTTTGTTTCCCCGCGATGTGTCCCAAAAACTTGCCTTCATCGAACCCGAATGAACATTTTCCGGGATTGAGTTTCATGTTGATCTTCCTCAGGTTTTGGAAGGTTTTTTGTATGTCATCAAGCATTTGATGCTCGGTTTTGCTTTTGATTACCAGATCATCGACATAAGCTTCCAGGTTTATGCTAATTTGGCTGGCAAATGCTTTGTCGATCAAACGTTGAGGTTTCCCCGGCATTTCGTAGGCCAAAAGGCATCTTTTGATAACAAAAAGTACCCTTGTCTGTGTGGAAAACAGTTTTTTCTTCATCTTCCACTTTCATGAGAATTTGATGATAACCCTTGTAAGCGTCAAGAAAACACTTAAAAGGATGGCCGGTTAAAGAGTCAACCTTGAGATCCATCTCGGGTAAGGGATAGCAATCCTTCGGACATTCTTTGTTCAAGTCTTTGAAGTCGATGCACATCCTCCAAGACTTGTCAGGTTTTCGAACCATGACAGGATTAGCCACCCAAGATTTCTATTTGACCTCACATAGGATCCCAGCTAGGACAAGCTTTTCAACCTCTTGGCATGCTGTCAAGCTTCTTTCAGGAGCTATGCTCCCTTTTTTTTACAACAGGCTTGACATCGGGAGGTATTTTTAGCTCATGCTCTGCGATGCTTCGAGGGATGCCTGTCATGTCTTCCGGGCACCAAGAAATGATATCGCTATAGTGTATCAACAGCTTTTCAAGGCGTGAAAGAGTTTCTTTGGAAAGGCTTATGTTTACCCGTACCTTTTGTTCATGACACTTGGGGTTTATGATCAAGCCTTGTTCCTCATCTTCATTTTTTAAACTTTCCCCTTCAACCGTGTAAACCTCTTGGGTAGGTTGAAGGGTTGCAATTCCCATGTCAGTGGGAAACTTCACAGCACCTTGACCGACCGAGACAGCCATGTTGAACACACATTGTCCTGGCCTTCCTATGATTACATCATAATTGGAAGGTGTGTTGATTACCACAAAAGTGAGTGGTTTGGTTTTCTTCATCTTGCCTTCACTAAAACAGACATCAAGGGTTAGTTGGCCCAAAGGCTTCAAGGGTATGTCAACAATACCTTTTATAGACGTCCCGGAGGGTTGAAGCCATGAACGCTCTTCCTTACTCATCCGGTTGAAGAACCTTTCATACATGATCTCTGTGGCCGCCCCTGTGTCGATGTAGGCTTTGCTCGTGTTGAGTGTTCCCACGTTCGTTGCTACCACAAAAGGGTTTGAGAGTAAGTTACCTGGAGGTGGTAGGAAGCAGAAGCATTGAAGCTCCCAAGCCTCTAAGCGTTGTCGTTTGTGGGGAACACCTTGGTCTATATTCACCATATTCACTTCTTTGCTTTTTCTTTCAGCCATCTTGTCTTTGACCCCTTTCACCAAATGGGCCAATTCTCCAAACTTAACAGATTTCTCAATTCTTCTGTTGAGTTGAAAGCAATCATTTGTTTTGTGACCTTTTTCTTCGTGGAACTCATAGAACTGGGTGGAGCTTTTGTTTTTCTTGCTTTTGGGAAAGGGTGATCGAGGAGGTCGGAAGTTGTGTTTTACTTCTTCGGTGGAAAAGATCTCCTGAGGGGTTTTGGTTAAGGCTGTGAAGTTCACAGTCTTTTCCCTGCTTGGAGGGTTCCGACCTTCAGGCCTTCGTTGATCTGAGCTCCTTGGATATTTATCATAGGGATTGAAGTTCCCTTTCTTTCGGTTGGGGTTGTTGCCTAGCCAACTAGGAGCTCTTTTTCTTTGCTGTTTGAAATCAACGGCCTCTTCGTCTCGAATATGAGCCTCAGCTCGTTCAAGAGATTCTTCAAGGGTTTTAGGTAGACACTTATTGAAGTCCCTTGTGAGGTGTTTAAAGGTGATGGCGTTCATGAAGCCTGCCGCCCTCATTTTTTCGTCGGCCCCCACATATGTCAACCCTTCTTTTTTGTACCTTTCGATGAAATCTCGAAGGCTCTCATCATCCTTTTGTTTTATCTGAAAAATGACCGTGGCATCCTTGACGTACCTCCTTTGTTGTGAAAAGTTGGCCAAGAATCCTTTGCTCAGATCATCGAAGCTTCGAACGCTTTGGGCAGGAAGGTCATTGAACCATATCATGGCTGATCCGACAAGTGTTTGCATGAACATTAAACAACATTCAGCATGGGACTACTTTTCGATTCTAGTAGCACCGGTAAAGACTTGGAGGTGGTCCTCGGGATCTTCGGTCCCGTCATATGTTTTTATATGGGGTGGCATCTTGATTTTCGTTTAAGAGTCATAATCGACGATTTGTTGAGAGAAACAGGATAGGTTACCGGGCTTGTAAGGTTTTGCAAGGTCTTCTTCTACCCTTGTGGCGGGATTATGACTCGTTATTCCTTGGTGAGTACCCAGCGCTTGGTTAATGAGCTGGGTCCAAGGGAAGTGTGCCATTATTTGAGCCATCATCTGAGGCATGAGGTTAAAGCCTTGAAGGCTCTCAAGGGTTGTTGTTGTTTGGTTTGTTCCCATGGGGGTGCTCATTGCTGCACTCCGAGCCAAGGGCAAGACCGACATGGTCTGCTCCCATGTAGTGGTAGTGGGAGGAGCACTTGAAGCTGGTGACTGCCATATTTGGTCGAGAGTGGTCTCGTGCCCAAGGGGTTGTGAAGTGAACAAAGGGAAAGCCGTCGGGCTTGGTCTCCCATAGGTATAAGGAGATGGGTTAAAAGTTTGGCAGGCTACACTTGGACCAGCTTCTAAATGAGAAGCAGCCGGTCGTGAGCTGGTTAGAGGGAAGGTGGACGTCCGAGTGACAGTGAGGGCTCTAGATCGTCATAATCCAGTCTTATTCTTATCCCCTTTTCTCTTTCTTGGCTCACGTGTTGGTTAAGAAGATGCCTTAGTTGCAAGAAATGCCGTGACACTCCTTCCAACGTCAAGTCGACACGCTTCGGGGTGTTCGGGACTCCTGCATGAGGAGAAGGAACTCCGGATTGTGAAGGGGTTGGAGTTCGAAAAGGTGAAAACTCGAGGAACATAGGTTCCGTCGGAGTTCCTCCGTGGGTGGAAAAAGGTGTGGTTGTCGCCAGAGTTTCTTGGCCTGCACTTGGCGTTGGTGTTCTTGACACTTGGTTGACTTCATCGGGAGATCCACCTTCTGACATGGTGATTTTAGTGAAAATGGAGCTACACTACTGGTCTTTAAGATAAAGTAAGCGGCGTAGCCCCACGGTGGGTGCCAACTTGTTGCTACAACAATAGCAAGACCAATAATAGTGAATGGACGGGTTATGCTAACAGGCTTCAAGGGTTCCGGTTAACCTAACGCAGGTCGTGGTGTCCCTCTACGCTTGCAAAACGCAGAGAGAGGTTCACTAGTTTATTGTTAGTTGTTACAGACTTACAGTTCACCGGAGATGCAAGACCGAGGTGTTTGAGACCGGTTTTGGATGAAGTTCTTGGTGAATCTATGATGTTTGTGAAGTAAGAAAGAAATAAGCAAAGTGCATATTTCTCAAGGAAGAGGAGAAGATCAGGGAGTATGTGTTTAACTCTCCAGATCTGATGTCCTTTTGTTTATGGCTGGATTCTCCTTTTATAGAGGGAGAGACGCAAACCTTTTGTCCAGTGGGTAAACTAGTTAACCTCCAGTTTGCTAGAGAGTTGACCTTTTAGGGCGCGAAGCTTTTTACCGTTGGTCCATGATTATAATAATATTACATTTTCTGAGCATGTCCCTTGTTCAAAGGGAACAATTATGTGAATAGTAATTTGACGTTGTACTGTTGCACGTGCTTACTGTTCACGTACTTGTTTACATAAATTGGGCGGGAAACGAAGCTTTTAACCAAGGCCGGCCTTGGGGGGTGGCGGGGTGGTCGACGGCCACAGGTCCGACACCCCGCTAGGCCCGAATTTTTTTTTTTTTAAATATATGTATTTTTATTAAATACACTATGTATATTTAATGTTTAAAATCAATTACATAATCACTAGTTTGATCTAGTGGCAAAGGGTATTACTTACAACCAAAAGGTTATGAGTTTTAGTCTCGTTTGAGACATTTTTTATCCTAACTTTATACAAAAGTTTTTTACACAACCCAAATTATAAAGAAGTAAACTCATATAAAAATTAAATTGTTTAAACCAAACAAAATACTTATTTTATTTAAGGTCCGAAAAAAATTTCGCCTTCGGCCCTAAACTTTTTTTGCTTTCTCGGAACCGGGCTTGCTTTTAACTTTCTAACATTTTTAGCGTTAATGTGTGAAAACCATTTTATTAATTCCTTGAGCTATCCCCGTCATCAATATGCAAAACTTTTAATCAGTGTAATAATATGTGCACAATTGTTTAGGTTATCGATATCGGTAGTTATATAGGAATTAATGTTTTGCATAATTATTTTTTTTTATAATATAATACTAGTTACAATACTAGTATTAGAATATATTGATCAAACATTTAAGAGTTCTGACTTTAGACTATGGTTAAGAATAATATTTGTGAAATGATAGTTTATGTATCATGATTAAATATGAAAGTTACACCCTGAATATAGCTCTAGCAAAATCATCATCATTATTAAACGTTAATAATCATCACTATTTCATAAATAACAGAAAATCAAACTTTATCACGATCCATATATCATCTTCACCACTTTAGGGTACCAACCACCTACTTGCCGTCACCCACCGGCCACCACGTACATTGCAATTGCCTTCCAACCACTGCCTCACCACCACCCCCTCATCTTGTGCCTCTATGAGTCTACATATACGTCCCACATTAATCAACATAAAAAAGTGCAAACACCATACAAACTGTGTGCTAATTGAAACTGAGTCGGCCCTAGGGGTGAGCCCAAGTAGTCTAAAACAAGGAGTTTTTGGGCTTAAGCGGTTATTAGGGTTTATTTAGTTTTCTTGTTGGCTAAGTCGAGTTGACACTATAAATACGTCAACCGAGTTAGATTATGTATGAGAGATTATTGTAGCAAGGTTCTGAATAAGTTTTCTTGATATAATATTACGTGAGTTCTCTATAAATTCATGTTTTTGTTGTTTATTCGATTGTTTGGACTTTACTGACATCCCACATCGTTGCCGTAACTCGTAAGGCCTTATCCCACATCATCGTAATCCTTGTCACGTCCTCTTTTTTGTTTGTTAATCTTGTAGGTTTGGATAGAGCTTTCTAATATTTAGGCTATTTCGATGGCTGGTTGGAATATAAAATAATTCAAATGTGCACAGTTGTGTACGTGTGTATCAATGTGTATTTACTTGCTAGGTTTTTACCCAATATGCTTTTTCCCTCATTTCTAAGACAAAAAAACAACAATTATAAACATAAACACAACCAACTAATGAGTTTATAAAAAACAAAAAGCAAAAACAATGTCTCCAATATTCTAGATTATCCTTAGACATACTCTTTTAAGATTGGAGTAGGTGACAAAAAGCAAAAGTTGGTTTTTTTTTACTTAATACCAAACAAGAATTACACACATTTTATGAGTCCCACAATTGCAATTCTTGAAGTATGGGTGGCCAATAACTTCAAAAGTTCATTTCTTCACCAAACTCTCCATTTCCACCATTTTTTTCCTATTAAACTACAAATGTCCCTTTTCTATTATAACTTCTTTATTTTCATGTGACCATTCATCACATAATTGATCAAATGGCTTAAAACTTTTGTCGAGGGTACTCAAGCACCAGTTTGAATACCATAACAATGTCGAGATATTATGACTTTAGAATTAAACTAAAATTCTGCAATCATGAAAAAATGAAAAAAGTGTGAGTACCTAATCCCCAAGTCACTCATGGTTGAAAACAACACACATTTGTTTCAATGCTTGAAGAATATGATTATGATATGAACATTTTGTTGGAGTTTTTATACTAGTTAACCTTCAAATCTTTATTCATTAAAAGATACCTTTTACATCGATATAAAAACAGGCAACAAATTGCATGTTAGTTTTTTTTTGTCAGCAAAACTAATTCGTTTAAAAATAATATTCATAGATTGTGTAACATTATCATGCGTGACCCGTTGGACACGACTATGCATAGCATGAACCTTCAAATCTTCTTGTGTTTTGGTCGCTTCGCATGAAACAACTTTTAACGTAGTCTGGCCACTTTAAAAACCTGAAAACACAACTACCCAAACTCATAAAAGGGGAGACATTTGTTAGAGTGTTTCCCTCCTACCCGTTAAAAGACCAAAATATCAGCTACTCTAAGAGTTGATTCTCCATCCTACGAGTCAGTCAAGAAATTCTCTATGACCATCTCCAATTGTTGGTTTATCTTGGTTCAAACCAACTCAAACACCATCTAAACCACTGGGGGTGGTTGGTTAAAACTCAAAACCAAAGTTTGAGGTTTGATTTTTCAAACCACAAAAAATCACTTATTGTGGGCCCTAAATATCACATCTTTCACCATATTCATATTTATATTTATAAAATATATTAAAATATTATATATATATATATATATATATATATACATACTTTTTATATTTATTTAAAAAATGATGTATTTTTTTGTTTGTGTATTTTTTACGTAACGGCTAATTTAACAGATAAATTTTTTTAACGGCTAGTTTTTTTAAATGGCTAGTTCTTTAATGATATTATTATCTATTTTACAACACTTACTTCAAATAAAAAAACATGACAAAAAGTCCTAGAAAAAAAACGTTACAAGAAGTGATGATGTGGAAATGTAAAAGTTATATTGTGAAATAAAAATTATAAAAATTAAATATTTTATAATATTATGAAATTCTTATCTATACTCTCTGATAAAAAGCTACAAGTTTTGTCACTTGACTCCCATGTTAAACCTCACATTTTTTTAAAAAGTGTTAATTTAATATTTAATTCCTATTTATTTGCAAATATTTGAAATCAATAATTATCTCATATTTTATAACTTAAATGGATCCAAGATATGTAAAACATGATTCTAATAATAGAAAATGATATTTTAATTGTATATGTTTTTTATTCTTTGGGTATAACTTTTCATTTACTTAATTATTATGTGTTATACTTTTGTTGTAAAACTCGTGTAATACACGGGTCTCAAACTAGTTTAAAATAAATGTAAAAGTAAGTGATAATGTGAAAATGTAAAGATGATTTGAGAAGGTGTATTGTTGGAGTAAAAAGTTATGGTTTTTAAGAAAGCTGATTTAGCAGTGATATAACTGGTTTAAACCAAAAACTGTTGGAAATGGTCTAAGTTTGAATATCCATACAACATCAAGATCTTAATAGTTTGGGGGTATTGATATAATTCTTGACCCCATGATTATTTTCAGTGACGGACCCAGAATTTTTTTTTCCAGTGGGTTCACTGTCAGTTCGACTGTTAGGCTGGTTTTGACGTTTTGGTTCGGTTAGGTTTAATCAAATAACAAAGATACGGATCAAATTGTTTGGCTCAATTATGGTTTATCACATGATAATGTCTACAAATCAAATTCTAAACATCACTAATTGTCTAAATCAATTAACAAGTTTCAACACAATCATTCTTTCTATTTCTGATTTCACAACTAAATAAAAATATTCGAATCAAAACATCAAATATACATGAAATATATGAGTACAGGGACATAATATGAGTCGGTCAAAATTCGCTCAATAACATATGGGTCGGGTACAAGAAACATGTGACGATCAATAATATTAAACCTTTAATCATAACTTAAAAACATGGTTATTAAATATAATAGAATATTAAAGACTAAACAAATACATATTATACGTATTAATATAAACATAGATTGACCTAAACAAAGACAAAGGCTACCAGAAACAAACTATTTATAAAAAACAAACCAAGAGTAATTATTTAAATTTTGGGTGTTGTTAGTTTTAAAACACCAGTAAAAACTTAGAATTGCTTTGTCAAAGTGTGGTGGAAGGTCTTGGTAGGATAACAGCTTGAATACGTCTCTCAAGCTGGGTAAAAATATATGAAGAAACGGTTAAAAAGGGAATCGAACCCAAGCAAGCTCCAACAAATACAAATAGGAAAAGGAGCTGTTTACCACTAGACCAAAAATGCAATTTGACTATGGGTTCACTTTCATATATCATATAGGTGCTTAATACAAAATCCGAAACTCAGTGGGTTTCCATGAACCCGCACTGATGTATGTAGGTCCTGCCCATGATTATTTTTTCTATGCTGACTTAGTGACTGTTGTAGTAGTACTGACTTATTATAACTTCTGAATTAACTTAAATTAATGGTGGAAATAAGTCTTGTGGTCGTGAACATCGCCTAAACCCGAAAATTCCCTTAAAAACCCGCTCATTTGACACATTAGCAACACCTACCAAAATTCTTTTAGTTTTTTATCAAACAATCCACTTCATCCTACAAACCTTCCAATATTTCCTCATCCTCTTTTGCCTTTACATTTACTTCACATAACCATTTTATTTGTTTTAACATTTTATATTCCTTTTAATATTGTACAAAATACATAATGTAGCTTAATAAAAAATATTACTTAGTATATTTAAATATTATATAGCAGAGTCAAAATTATAAAGGTTGAAATTCATAAGTTTTACAACACCACATTAGTTTTAGAAACATGTGTTATTAAAGTTTAATCAGTTATAAATGTTAAATAAATTTGTATATTGAAGGGGAATGAAAGAGGTAGGTGGGAGTTTGCGAAGGCCGACAATTTTTGACACGAAAATATAAACATAACAAGAAACAAAACGCCACAAAGTTAGAAAAGTTTTAATTTGGGCTTAATATGTTTGTGTGTGAAACAAATCGACATGTTTATGTTCATGTCTACGTAGATCAAAGTTATAGTTTGTCTCGAGAACTTCTGATAATTACAACTATGATAAAAGTTAATTATAGCTACAGCATTTAAGAGTTATAAAAGCCTTAAAATGTACTTTTCAATTTATCATGAAATGAGTACTTATAAACGCCATTGCATAATCTTCTTACTATGCTATACATGGTGGAATACGTTATTATGAAAAGGGATTCAAGATTTTAATATTCTAAATTATCACTCATCCAATGAAAATAATATATGCTAACAATTTAACTAAATACACTCTTCTTACTAATTTAGTTGTCGAAGATAAGCAGAACCATCATAGATTTACACTTGACTTTGCTCTTAATGATAATAATTATGAGTGAAATGCGGAAACCTACAGGCAAAATTGACTGATAATACAGTATAAATATATAAAAATTCTGGTATCGAATTGCTTTTAACTAAAATGAAATTAAGAGTGTCATTGATTAGATTGTAAGTATGAATTATTATCCTTCAGTTATTTATAGTTTAAATTATTAAAATCAAAATTTCTAGCATGATATAACCACCGCTGCAAACCACAACTACTTGACCGTCATCACCACTTGACCATCACTGCCACCATCATCGCTATCACCACCACCACTACAGTCACTACCACCATCTGACCACCACCATCGCCACAACCACTTGACTATCACCACCACCTGTGTTGCCGCCACTAGGGATGAGATCGGGACCTTACCTGTACCGACTGGTCCCGGTGTGACATTCGTCAAAATCGGGTCCCGTTTGTACTCGTTTGGATTCGTTTTGTAACAGTTTATCATGTACACCGACTCGTTTTGTAAACCGAAACTTATGAAATAATAAAAATGATGGATTTTATGTTACAATATTGTTTTACACTTGTTTTGTACTGAAAACATCCTTTTCGGTCCTTAAAACGCGTTAAAAACACTTAAAACGAACTTCGGGGGCCAAAATCGTCAATTTTGAAAAGTTTGAAAATATCACCAGCTCCACCCCGCCGCGGCGCGCGACGGGGGATCTCTTCTGGGTCACGTAGCGCGGCCACCACCTGACCAGGTTGTCCCTTGTGTTCCCTTGCTTGTTTTATTGTCCAACGAATCTGAATTTTAACCATTAAACCTCTTGATTAACCCATTTAAGCTCTTCCTATAAATACTCAACCCTTTTCAACATAAATCCCTGCTCATAAACTTTTTCCTCACTCAAAATTTAAGAATTATTCAAGATTATTTTCAAGTTTATGTCAAGTTTGACTTCCAAAGTCAAACTATGCTAGTTCTTCATTTTTATTTGTATATCTTAATCTAAATTAATACTTAAAGCATATGACAAAACATATATATAATATACACCCTTGTTACCTTTGGTAGTTACTTATCCGGCCCCGGTTAGCTAAGTTTCAGGCCTCGTAAGGCAAGGCTACATGGAGGACTTTCGTGGTCCTTGTTATATATTTTCCGCATCTAACCATCTAACTTTATTATTGCTTATTAACTTCTTCTCATTTTAGTTTGTTGTCATATTCACAAGTTCCATGTTTAAGGGTTCTAAGAGTCCATGCCTCGGTTTAACCGTAAATAGCTCTAGACTGTAAACCGAACTTTTGTTTAAAAGCTTTATTGTTAAATTTTTGGTTGTAAAACTTAAGTATTTTCATGTGTACATTAATATACAAGTTCTTTGATATTTGGGCATGTGGAAACCATCTATGCACTTGTTGTGAGATGGAAACCGAACCAAATCCGATTTTTACTCGCTTAAGACACACAAGTGTGTTTTTAGCTATCAAGACTTGTATATTTCTTTAAAAATAGTTTACAAACTGATTTTTAATTATTTTCTAAAGTACTTGGAAATGTTGGATCCAACTTGATCTCATAACAAAGTTTTGACCGACAAAACCGAACACTCGTTTAACGTGCGTTGTCAGTTCTAAAACAATAGAACTACATACTTGGTTAAGTCTTATTAAGTTTTATTGAGTTATCTCATAACATTTATTATTTTGGGAAGTTGACTTTGGGTTTGACCAATTATCAAGACTCGAACCAACAACCCGAACACTCGTTAAAACCCGTTTTAGTATCTTTATCCCAAAGGGAATTGCATTCTTACAATTTTACCCACCTTATTACTTAACATAGGTTGAGTAATATTAAGGTTAGATACTTTAACCCGGTTTCGAGCAAGCTTACATTTTAAAGGGTTATTATTATAATTTCTTAAATAGTTAAATTCTAAACCTTTAACTTTAATTCTTTACATTACTTAACATTTATTTTATCCTAAAGATTTCCAAGATAACTTTCTAATACAAGACTTCTTTTATTTTAGGTTTCGTTCGTTAAACCCCGACATACCGGTTAAACTTCAAATCAACCATCCTTCAAGTTTATTACTTGAACGTGAGTACTTTCATAACCCGTTTTCCATTTTTCGTTATGGGGGTGGCATTTCATACTTATCCAAATTAAATGCTTTATACTTGAGTCTTAAACCACAAATTTTATTGTACATAAATCTATTAGCGAGCTCATTTTTTATCCAAATTATTGCTATTTATTTATTGTTACGTATACAAGATTGTGGACATTTCTTATTATATACATATTGTTTCAAAACTATGAATTGCTCACCAACCTTTGTGTTGATAAACTTTATTTTATGAAATGTTACAGGTTTGCATTTAAGTTGATATTGGGAGCTTGGAAAAAACGTCACAAATACCTTTAGGATATTAGCAAAATGAACAATATATTTATTTGCTATATACTGCTATGATTATTGTATGAAAAATGTTGTTATGTGAGTTTTGATGTTTTGAAATGAAATGAGTTTGTTAAATATTGTCGCTTTAAATAGTGTCATGCGCTTATGGGCAATCCGTCGCATCCCGGCATGTTCCGGCGCATTTGGTCGGGGTGTGACACCCGGTCCCGAAAATCGCAAATTCTTGGTACCGGTACCGAAATATTCGGTTCGGTACCGTTACCAGTACGGGACCGGGACGGTACCGGGATTGAAGGTAAAAATTCGGGAAGTACCGGTCCCGTCCCGTACCGATACCGAAACTCAAAACTTTGGTACCGATTCGGTACCGACAGTACCAAATCAGTACCGGTTCGGTACCGATACCAACCGGTACCGGTACCGATTTTTCTCATCCTTAGCCGCCACCACCATCTAAGTTAGTTAACGAGGAATGCGAGTTAGGAATAAAATAATTTAATAACGTAAATTACAATTAATATATATATATATGTATTGCTTGGATCAAATACAAATGAAATTAACGTGCTATTTATGAGAATCAAATAGAGTAATTATGTATAAAAGTAGAGTAATTACGTAATTACTTTATGATGTAATTACATAATTACTATAATTGATTCTCACAATTAGCACGTTAATTTCATATGCACGTTAACTTTCTCCTATACACACACACATGGGTAAGATCTAGAGAGAACTTCTTTTAAATAAAGAACTAATAAAGAATTATTTTTAACTTTGTTTTAAAAATTATTTTGTAATTTTTTTTCTTTCATCCTTCTAATAAGTTCATATTATTCCTAAAAAAATAAAAAAAGGTCGATATAGTACATATGTGTAATAGTGTGTATTGTATAATGCAATTGTGTTAACATAATTACACAATTGCATTATACAATACACACTATTGTATATATGTAAATACAACATTATTGCATGTATGCAATACAAACTATTGTATATATGTAATACAATACTAATGCACTATATCGATTTTTTTTACTTTTGCATATAATATAAAACTATTTGCACATAACAATACAAACAATTGCATATATGCTATTAATATTATTGCACATATGCAATAAAAAAAAGTTGACGTGTTGCATATGTGCACTATAATTAGTTTGTTTTTTTATTATTTATTATTTTTGTGAAGACTAGCAACATATAAGAAAAATGAAAGAAAAAAAATTTAAAATATTTTTTTAATTAAATTAAAAATATATCTTTATTAGTTCTCTAGTCCTCTCCATATATATATATATATATATATATATATATATATTGTGTGTGTGCGCGCGCGCGCACATGTGTCATTTAAGCTGAAATTATTAGTTTAAATTATTACGGAATCACCATGTATTCCTTATATTTGTGAATGGATATTATAAATAGTTAACACAAACATCCATCGATTTTAATTGTGTCAGAGTTAGGCATTGGAAGTTAATCTTGAAATAGGTTATTTTGAAATCTGAAAGAGTTAAGTTACTTAGTATTTAATCAATAGTTTGAATGTTTAGAATTAACAATTAGAAAGATTTTTTATTTGCATGTTTAGCTTATTAGTCTGAAAGCCTAGAATATAGGAGTTAAATCCATAGTATGCTTATGAAGTTACTTAGCTTCAATAGATGGTTAGGTTAGGGATATGTAGAATGTTTAAGGATTATAATAAATATATGAGTTGATCTTGACTAAGATCAAATTTTGTGTTCGTGTTATTGGGCCTAAATTCCCAACAATGTTGACGCATCAATCCATTAATCGGACATTCGGACGCAATTGACACCCTTGGTTACATACTTACATGAGTATGACAAGCTAGCCCTCCTGGTTTCCTAATATCTTACTTTTATCCTTCTTAAACAATTGAAGCAGTGGCCTTTTCATAGTGACGTTTGTATTACTATTAATAACGTCATTAATATCATTAAATGAATTCAGTAGTCAGTGTTCAAGTCCAATAAACAGATATGCTTTGTTAAAATCTTATTTTGTTAGTTTAAGTGTCAATTTAAGACATGATTAATGGAAGTTTAAGTCATTAAATCATGTTGTCATGTCTTTGGAGATTCTCATCATCTTCACAAGTGGGAGAGTGGGACACTTCAGATAGAATTAATCAAATACTTACATATAACTGGTATTAATACCTGTTGTACTGGTGAGGACGTAAGACGATGAAAACCTGGCGTTGAAACGTTGTTGTGAACCCGCGAGTTGAAGGGGTAAGACCGTGATAAAAAATAACGTCGAAAAGTTTCCGTGAACCAGCGTGTTGGGGTATTGATAACATACGTAACTCATATAAGAAAAATGACGCATTCACGTCGTTGATCACAATCGAAACTTTATATACAAAACGAGACCGTCACAAACCCGTGTATTGTGGCACATCTTATATATATAAAAAAAATTAAACTATTAATGAAAATCATGTTCGATCATTTGAGAATATTAGCATGTCGGAACAACAAAAAATGAAATAATTAAAAAATTAACGTTATTAAAATAGGCATGTATAAATTTGGATTATATAAAACATTTTAAAAGTTGTAGAAAGAAGAGAAAATGAAATTGTAAAAAAAATCTAAATCTAAAATGAATTTTGACAACTCGTATGTTTATATTTCGATGACTTATATATATTTGACGTACAGCTTCATTTTGAATGAAAAATATACATAAACGTGTATAAATTAAAATTTTATAAGACATTAAATTTTAAAATTTATAAGAGAAAAATAATGAAACAAGAGTTTGAAAGAAAAAAAAAAGAAAAAGAAAAAAACGTATAAGATAAGTACATGGTATAAAGCGTGAAACTTGAAGTGACCAAAAATTAACCTTTGAGGGGTTGAAATAAAAAATTGTACATAATTTTTTTAGTGCATTTTCACATAATTAAATTATTAATCATTTTGATTGTGAGTTTGTAGGAGTATTCGGCCTATCAATGATGATCACATAAAAACATAATGAAAAATTAAGAAAATCTACCTGTAGCACTCCAAACACGGTCGTACCTACAAGAGGAACTCATGTGCGATGTGCCTTGTGCCGCTCCAGAAAACCAGACTCTAGCCTTGGTGCACACACAATACCTCCCTGTTTCACGATTAAGATAAAATCCTCGGCCGAGCACTACCATACACTTACGGCTTACCTCAAGTCTACAAGATAAGTTGACCCACAGGCCACAACCGTGTGTACAAATATACACGTACGTGATTGTAAAATGCTAAAAATTATATAAGTGTAGGATGGTATGGGAGTGAAAAAAAAAATGGCATGGTCACGCTCCTGTCTGCACGACCATCCTCGACCAAATTTGGCCTATAAATGAATGGTTTCACACCCCATTTAATTAAAGTATCACTTTCTAGAGCAAGATCCTACTGATTTCTGCTACGATTTTGTTATTCAAGAAGAAGGCCATCCACCGTCACGGCACAAGAAGTATTCAACTCAATTTTCACTTTATACCTAGTGTTATTTTTGTTATTTTACGCCCTAAAGAGACTAAATCTTTTTATCACTTTGATGAAGATGCTATATTTTTTAGTAAGATCTTAAGCCATGATTATCCTTTAAGATTATGAGTGCTTGATCTTTACTTACTAAGATGTATTCACACTAGATCGTCAACATTATTTGCTACTTAATTACTAACAATCGCATATGAATTCTGAATACTGAGCACCGTGCGTGCAAGGTTAGGTGTGTCATTATTCTTATTAAAATATTTTGTAAATTCTTCCGTAAAGCGTGAGTACAACTACTAGTTATAAATTAAAATCCAAATCACATAATACGCAAATGACATAAAAATACATGGTCAACTTAATCGTCTTAAATTATACTCCGTATAAAACAAGTAAAGGTACAGATGTTATATTTACATGAAAGCACCTCTTACTTACACGTACCGAAACAAATATTCTAATCTCTAATACAACTCACTCAAAACACACACACATAGTTAATAAATGTGACACATTTTTCTTGCTTTAACCACGAACTTCTATTGTTTTCATTGTTGGTGGCCAACAATATCTTGGTTTCCTGGTTTGTCTTGTTGGGAGATTATGAACACATGACGTGTGTTATTTATGGAAGTATTTTGGGACTTTGAAATATTAAAATAAACGCTACCCAAAGATCCCTGTCACTAAACTTTCCTCAGGGGGAAAGAATACATGTAGCCTATGCAGCATATAGTTGATTATCTTCGAATTATGTGGACGATGGAGAACAGGTGTACGAAAATTATTGTATAAGTAATCTCTTAAGATTTGTAAGATTGCCATTTGGCGTAAATATTATATATTTTCTTGTCTAGATTCAATGTCTCCTTGTATACAACAAAATGTTTATAATAAATATTATAAGAGGTAATATATGCTCCTTTTAGACATCCACGTAAGCTTATTTCGATATATTAAACTTCGTAAATTTGTTTCAAGTCATTCATGTAAACGTGAAATTAATATATAAATAGTTTGTTACTGTAGTATTACATATGTGTATACTATGTTAAATACTTAGGTGTACGAAATTTATTGTATGATTGTAAGATTGCCACTTGGCAATAGTTTTCATTATTACTGTCTCGATTCAGTGTCTCCTTAGATATAACAAATCGTTTATAACAAATAATAAAAATGATACACTAATAAAAAAAACAACACACACGCACACGCACACGCACACACACAATTTCTTATGAAATATTTGCTCAACACAATTTTAGTATGTAAACTTTATAAGTTCCTTTATATATAGGTATACGAGAATTCAGTCATAAGCATCTATTACAAGTATAAGTATTAATATATTTATTTTTATAACGCAAAAGAGAAATAAAGTTCTTCATCTAGCATATAATATTATAATCAAATTATGACTATTTCAATAAAATTCATGTCACCTTACATGAAAGAACAATGTCTACGGTAGCAGTTTTATACCATTAATGTGATTTATCAACATTTGACTATTTTAAGATGAGCAAAGTCGTTTTTTCTCTCTTATTTTTAAAATCATAAGTATTCTAAATATAATCTCAGCACATTTAATATAGTAAAATAAAGCAAGTTTTTTCATACAAAACTAAAAAGAACTTTGGCTTTTTTATGTTATCAATCAAGAAACGGTATTAAAGTTACAATTATTCTAAGTTGTAGTTTTCTTTTAAACTTTAGAAAAAGAAATATTTAAAAGTCATAATTAAATTCGATATTGGATGTATTATATTGTTTAGACTTGAGAGTGTAATATTTTTGTTTTTTATGAGTCATGCAAGTCAAAGTAAAAGAGAGGGTAGTTGAAAAAAAGGGTCCACCTTTGAACTTAAAAATACCTAAAGATTTGATCATTTGATGAACTCAAGTCAAATTACAAAACATATAACTTTGAATATCTCCTTTAAGTCTAACCTAGCACACCATGATAATATATATATGTGTGTATTAATGCAACTTGTATGACTTTCTTACACCTTGCATTGATGTTATATAATTGAAAATGGATTAGCGTTGATATAAACAAGTTCAAACCAAACATACAAGACTGAAATTCGTATATTGTTACACTTGATTTTAAGTAGAACATGCAAATAATAAGTTAAAGTTGATGTCTCTATTAACCTTATTAGGTTGTAGCATCGTGTTCGAGTTTCCTTGAGTCCAATCATTTATGAAGTTACTAATTTGTGATACGGCATTTTTAAAATGACATGATTAGACACGAAATTGGAGTTATTTCTAGGTAAACGAGTTCAACTGCCTTGCACCACTTATGGTAGGCATAGCACGTGTAGCTTACCGTGTAAATATGTAATGGATCCACATTAAACACATATGTCCTGTTTATCAACACGACATAGTTTTATATATAAACTAGTATGAATTGTATTCTTGTGTAACCTCTATTGTATCATGTTAATTGTGTTATATTATTTTTAATCACTTGTAATGAGTCATGTCAATAATCATGGTAAATATATCGTGTCATTTATGTTACTAAATTGTTTTGATCGTGTTACAATGTTACACATGTTGTATCATCCATATTGTTAAACTACTTATATTTAGTTGTGTTAAATAAGTCATATCACATATAGCATGCTCTTATATTGAAATACATATCCTAGTCTCAAAACTCTTAATTTTGGGATTTTAAAAAGCTATCCAGATAAAAGAACAACTAATTTAATGATCATATACTATAATGCTCCAGGGAACATACCAATATAGATATATAAAATGGTCAATAATAGTGGAGGATATGATTGGGGACATTGTAGAGGAAGGAAAAGGTGGCAAGACGTAAGTTTTGTGGATCATTGAGATGGAGTGACTATGTTAACAATGAACATGTGGCTCATGTTAGGTCTACAAATTTTATTGTAGAAATTGAACTCTACAAAATGTTTTCTACATTAGTATTTCTTATGTTGTTATGGTATTATATAAGTACCTTCATTCGTTTTTATATATTTATTTTTGTTGTTAATATTGTACTAAAAAAAACTATATCAATACCACACTTAAACTATATATATATATATATATATATATATATATATATATATATATATATATATAAAGTATTTTGTCACTACTATGACGAACCAACCCAATTTTTATCCAAACAACATTTATACCGGTATTGATACGATCGAAACCGACACTGGTATTCTTTTCATGGTTTCCAACCGAATTTTGTCACATCACACGAAGAATTTTCGGTGGTGACTAAAACAAATACACAAAATTAAACGAATTTGTTTTAAATAATTATCTATGATTAACCTTTTGTCGGCAGCTTTATGAAAGTAAAAGTGAATTATTTTGACATGAGTTTGAGGGAAGGTCACACATCAAATAGATTTGGGACCAAATCAATGGGGTTGTAATATGTTCATCGGAAGTGTGAAGCACGATATCATAAGCTTCTATCGTAAGGACACGTAAACTTTGTAATGACGAAAGCGGTGACTTAACAGTGACGTAAGCGTGCATTTGCAAAGACCACACGGAAACATTTTGTTTTATGTTTTAGAAATTTCGACCCCCTACACATTTATTGTTTTACACTTTCTTCCCTAATTGTTATACAAAATGAAAATGTATCATTATCTAATACATAAAATTTGTCTTAGAAAAATTATATATATTATGATCTACGCATTAGTGATGATCTGGTTGTTTTTCACTACAAAATGCTGTGTTTATAACACAAACCCGTGATACTACCATTGATTAGTTGATCAAGCCGATTGTTCGGCTCATAAAAGTAAATTTATATTTTATAAAATATACAAAAGTATATCAAAATATAAAGAATACATACAATTTAATAGTAGTGCTAGTGATAATAAATGAATAAAAACATTGTATAATTAAAGATAACTAATTACATAAAATTAAATAATACTCAATAGGTAGGAAAAAACTAGTTTGACATCTTCATACCTATAAATAACTTATACATGTACCTTTTGACTATATAGTTTCACATAGTAAGTTATCAAAATAGAAATAATTTATCAAAGTAGACACGAAAACTAGCTCTTGTTAATGGAGGCATTAAAAATGGATAGGGGCGTTAGTTTTAAGTTTATTTTTTAAATAAATTTAATATTTCATACTATATAGGTTTTGTTGAGTGGGGGCCTTCCCACCACTAACCACAAGTGCATCGCCTTTATTTTTATACTATTATGATCCATAAAACAATGTAAATATGTCTATCAATAGGTTTGCTTTTCAATGAAAACTAAAAACCATAACAAATCTATCTTAAATATTCATGTCAAGGTATCTAGTATCACTATTACTAAGGTTAGATAGTTATTATTTACGTAATAAGAAGTTTATGTTAGTGATACAACTACAAATTTAATTAAGTTATGATTATATTCTTGTAACACATCTTAACCTCTTGACAAAACATGTCAAGGTCTAGACCACACACACATATATATATATTACTTTAGTTGAATATCTGTATATGATTAATTTTTACATTTTTCTTTTAACTATTTATTTAACTAGTTTAACTAATAACATGAAACTGTTTACTTCTTAATTCTTAAGATTCTTGCATTTCATGTAGAATTCATTTTAAACTTCTATATACTTAAATATCTAAAATATATTACTATAAGAGCGCCCACAAACATTGTACCTCCACAAATCACTACTTCAACGTCATATCA
This sequence comes from Bidens hawaiensis, assembly GCF_021521415.1. Taxonomy (NCBI): domain Eukaryota; kingdom Viridiplantae; phylum Streptophyta; class Magnoliopsida; order Asterales; family Asteraceae; genus Bidens; species Bidens hawaiensis. Next base: position 283,460 of record NW_027491482.1, read on the forward strand.
GTCTCTATACGTTTTCAAAAACACCACTTTTTTCATAACACCAAAGCAAACCTCACTAAATACATAATATATACATATATATAATTTACATACATGTCTGTGTGAGAGGGAGGGGCCTACCTCCTTGTCTGAGAGAGGCAAGAGGCAACAACCATCGCAATGCTAAAGTCCACCGTTTCCTTGTCCGCCTCCTAGATTGCCAGCTAGATTCGGGCGTCGGGTTCCGTATGCATTGCTGATGCTCTCAGTGGTAGATCCAGAAAATTTTGTCAGTGGATGCAAAAACGGTCAACATAGATCAGGTCAAGTCAAATCAAAATGGGCCTGGTCAAATGAAATTACATTAAATAAACCACATATAAAAATGTAAGCAATAAATTTTCCACAAACACAATAACAAAATACATATTACAGTTGATAAAAACGTTTGCATAATTGTTACGGCACAAAACGCTCTTATGTACAAATAAAAAATTAAAAGTTAAATAGTGTAGAATTATAAAAAAAGCAATGATACTCTGAATACTATCATATTTTGGCCTAATTTTTATGATGGTCCGATTAAACTAACAAAGTATATCACTATATTAATAACTAATTGATGAAGTAGTTAATAAATTAAATAATCTAAGCTTAATTGTTATGGAAAAAGTTAACGTACAAATGAAATTAACGTGCTAAACGTGATAATCAAGTAGAGTAATTATATATACAAGTAGAGTAATTATGTAATTACTTACATAATTACTCTACTTGTATATATAATTACTCTACTTGATTCACACCTTTAGCACACTAATTTCATTTGTATTTGATCCAAACCCAATTATTATTTTGTGAAAGAAAAACTACACTTGCGTTTGAAAAGTTGGCTCGGAAAGTTGAGTTTGGGGCACCAAAAAAACATGGATGGGGCACTTGGGGTCTTTGAACCTAATATAGTGTAGAAGTTTATAGAAGAAAATACGATTTTAAAGGGGTGCATACAATCATCCTTGCTCAATACTGAATCCTCCCAGAATGCTCTAACTCGAAAAGAACATTAAAAATATGTCTATCAATAGGCTTGCTCTTCGGGGAAAAAAAAGGTAACTGATCTTTTCACACAAAAGATAATATGAAGTGATCAATACAGCTACAAACTTTAAGTTATTATATTATAGTTTTTGCAACACGTTTTTAACCTCAAATTTGATGTTTCAGATTTGTTTACATAGAATATAAGGGTTCTCATGTAGCCTCAACTCACTGCCTTAATTTATCTTTTTATATATGACATCCACATATACGATGTTAAAGAAAACAAAAGGTTCAAATATATAATTGATCAATGCTGTCTAAACCATATACGAATTAAAAGATGAATTTTTCATTTTTTTCGTTTATTTTACTCATAAACGTTTATTTTATTATATCTTCATATATGAAAAGCTACTATATATATATATATATATATAACAACTTCTTATAATTTTGGATTAGAGAATTGAAATGGTGGAAGGATGTTGTGTCTTTTCAAAAGAAAATTTTATATTTTAAAGATTTGGGAGAGCTTGATGAATGGGTTTTACATCAATATTAAATTTAACATTTGGCTAAATACAGGGGCAAAAAATGAAACTTTATTATCATTTGTTTAATACCTCATAAGTGGCTTTTTGTGTACGTGCGACACCCATCATTCCTTTTCACCTCATCCGAACCAAGTTGCAGGTCACCTATACCTTTCATGGATCAAATGGTGGACCCCACAAACCCTCTCTCTAGCTTTCTCTCTCTCTACAAGTCTCACTTTGGTAGCTATATATATAGGTTGGTGGTGGTGTAGGTAAGTGTGTTGTTTTGATTGATTTGTTACATTACAAACATTTTAGGTAATATTAAAGTTATCTATAGTTTTCTTGTGTTTTGCTCGCTAAGCTAACGATGGGAAGACAACCGTGTTGTGACAAACTCGGGGTGAAGAAAGGCCCGTGGACAGCCGAAGAAGATAATAAACTTATCAACTTTATTCTGACTAGTGGCCAATGTTGTTGGCGGGCTGTCCCGAAGCTTGCGGGACTCCGCCGGTGCGGGAAGAGTTGTAGGCTACGGTGGACAAACTACCTTCGACCCGACTTGAAGCGAGGTCTACTCACTGAGTCTGAAGAACAACTCGTTATTGATCTCCATGCTAGACTCGGCAATAGGTAAATTTGATGTCACTCTCTCACACCAACTAGAAGATATGTACAAAATTTCCAAAGCTCATTAATCTTGTATCTTACATTATTCAATATACAATATTTAACATAAGATTTTACAAGTTATCGAGAGCTTTCATAATAATTGGATTTTAATAATCCAAATTTTATAATCATAAATAAATTGATAATAATTTATACAAATTTACAATTTAAGGGATCTGCTATTTATACGTACACCCTTTGATTGTTTAGAGATGATGTACATAAAAGATAAAATATGTGTTAAAAATGTGTATGAATATCAAAAAGGAGGTGTGAAATAACCAATGCTCAATTTGATCAATGATATTTATTACTTTAAATTTTGTTGAGATTGGTGACCTCACTTGCGTAGTTATCATATGTCTACACTTTTACCTTCCGTTTTGCTCACGTGGATGGTTGTGAGCGAAATAGGGAAACAAATGTTTCTTAGGAGCGAAATCAAATGAGAAGTCAAGTTAATCGGGTGTAAATATATGATTATTATGTGTCTTTTTGAATTGTTTTGACAATAAAAATAAATTTTAAAAATGTTACCGGTTAAACTACCAATATAGAACATCATCGAGTAATATAAATATATAGTGGGTTATGAAAACATTACTATTTAATATTAAAATTGAATTTAGTATTTAGTGATTATATAAATATTTGTTAAACAAAAAGTAAATATATAAATGTTGCTTATGGCAGACATGTTTCATAGTAAAGCTACGAGGAGATTGTTTAGTGCTTGGCTTTTATTGGTCTATTTTCACATATTTGACGTTTGTATATTTCAAGAAAAAGTATAGTGTTGTTCTTTTTACTCTATTTTGTGGGTCCAACAGGTGATTTTTCACGTTATCAAATAAATAACAATATTGTTTTTAATGTCAAAATTCTTTTAATGTTTCGTATGAGATTTAAACTCAAAACTTTTTTATTTAATTTATATGTTTAAAGGTTTTTTTTAATGGATCACCGTCTCATGGTATCAAATAAATATCCATTGAATGCATAATTAATCTTGCCATATTTATATATATAAAGTTATGAAATTAATTATTTTTAAATGTTTTTATTTTATATCAACAAATTTTCCGACATTTGATATATTTTTCGAGTAAAATATATATGGAAAGATCTTTTAACTCATACAAACGCACATAATACAATAAAAAGGTAAGTTTATGTATTTATTGTAGCGAATGAAATTTAGTAATAAAAACAAGTTTATATTTATATCTTATGTCGTATAGAGTAAAGTTAAGTTTTTTCGTTGTTTGGATGTTAGGTGGTCTAAAATCGCAGCAAGATTGCCTGGACGCACAGATAACGAGATTAAAAATCATTGGAACACTCATATCAAGAAAAAACTCATAAAACGAGGAATAGATCCTGTCACCCATGAACCACTTCAAAAGGAACACCGAGAAATGGAGACATCATCATCTCCTGGAGAGCATTCCTCACAATCTGAAATCAACAACCATTCACAACATTTAAAAAGCAGCAATGCCACAAGAAGCTTTGAGGACTCCTCACAACATGAAAATTGTTCAACTATAAGCGGTGAGCATGAAAAGTTGTTTGAAGGTGTATGCGAAGATGAGAAGTTGTTAAGCTATCTCTTAGGTGACGAAGGGCCTCCGCTAGTCGATTTAACTAGTTGGGAGTTACCAAACAATGCACAAAATGATGATGTCTTCACCTCATGGGATGATTGTGCTACATGGCTATTAGATTGTCAAGATTTTGGAGTTCATGATTTTGCGTTGGATTGCTTTAATGAAGTTGAGATGAGTGTCTTCGATACCTTGGAGACAAGCACTAAACAACAAAAGTAAAGTTAATATGGTTCAAGGGCTAAGGCTATGTTATTGGCTTGATTTTTGTCATGTCCCATGAGATGATTCACCAAAGAGAACAAAACCTAAAACAACATTTATCTTGTTATGTAATAACACACGTTGCTAAGTAGTCAATTTTAGGTTATTAGTGTTACCATGCCAGGTATATGATGGTAGAAGAGAACTCAAGTCTTAAGAGATTTCTCACCATCTATTTGGTAAGTTATTGAAACCTGTCAAAAAGTTTTAGTTACTTAGAAAAAAAGTTATATAATAGGAACAAATGTGAAATATCAAGAACTTAGAGGGTCTTTGTTAATAAGGAAAGTTCTTGTATGTCTTCTTTTGTTCATAAACAATGTTACGCTTTTCTTTTCTTTTTTTTTATTATTAATTTTTTATTGATAAGTTTAAATTAAACACAATAAACGTAAAGCAAATTTAGAAAATGCAAATTATCGTTCACATGGAACTCATGCTTGTGTATAATGCGAGGGTGATTACGGAAAAGACAGCTCAAAATGTGAAATCAAGAAAAACGTATCGTTTTCATATACCCTAAATTGATGGACTAAACATTTTATTTAGCTTATTTAAACATTTGGTTTGCCGGGCTAGTTTCGAATTCACGAATTTCTTGATGTTTTTGTTTAGATTTTGTTTTATATAGTGTGTGTTTAACACTACATGGTTTTAATCACCTACCAATATTTCAATTGATGTACTTTTTCAAAGATTTGGTGGGTTTGTTGCGATGGTTTGGCCAAAGTCTATGAAGTAATACCCGAAAATCCAGTTGGTCATTCTGTTTGACGTAGACAGGGTATCTAAGTCATTAACAAAACCTTAACGAAACTAATTACATTTGTTAGCGCAGCAACATCTGTGTTAGGATTGAGTAAGCAGTTGGAATGAATTCGTAATTTACGAAAGTAAATACTAAAACCATATATGGTAATACTAAACAACCCGTACATGTAATTAATTCTTTTAATATTTACAAGCTTACAACTTCGATAGTTTTAAATATTTTTATTATATGTGCCATTTGTTGGATTTTCTTGTTTGGACCTTCATGTAACATATGACCATTGATATCAACAATACTGATTTTTTACATATAAAATGGACTTTGATTTGTTTTTTTATCATTCGAGTGAACACTTTCCATAAGTTTACGTATCCTATAATTACTTTCACTCTAAACAGATAAAGTATTCTTATCATCTACAACTAATATATTGTATATATATAAATCATATTGCTGGTTTTTGAGATCTGACCACTTATTAGTACATCTCTTGTACTATTTATAAGAGGGTATGATCAAATATCATTTGAAGATATTTATTCAAAAATAGAAAAAGACAATGTAGCTCATAAATAGACTTATCTATACTATATATAATTTATAAGTGATGAACAAATTAAGACGATAGAATAAAAATTTAAGAGCTTTACAATTTATAATGTATAAGTTACCTGTTTAAGTAGAGATATATTTGTTTTTAAACACCTACAATCCACGTTTATTTAATTTCTATAAAAATAATTACAAGTATGGTCCCTTAATATAACAAATCTTTTGTTGATTTAAAAAATAGGTGCAACTTTGACCCTTCATGATTACTCCCTTTTTACTCAATTATGTTCTTTTTTGCTTTTCTTCACATACGATTTACAAAAATATGATTAAAAAGATCTGAACATACATATTTGATTGAGCTTATTTTTGTCGACGTTTGAATATAACTCTTTTCAAAATAGATGGACGGTTTAAATTGTATAAGTTTCTTAAAGAATACATATTTACAATCTCATGTTTCATATAATTACATATCTGACCCTTTATCTTTTTAATATAAAACAAAAACAAACTTGTTACTTATTACAATTCAAAATATAAGAAATACTTACAACTTTGCCCCGTCATATTTATCCAAATATTACTCAATCTTTAATTTTTTATAGGTTATGTAAATATATAATCAAAAGTACTCAAATTATATAAATATCAAAATAATCAAGACAAACTTGAGTCGAGCTCGAGCTAGCATTGGCTTGCTAACAACCTTTAAGTATTGTTACCCACCAGTGACGGATTCAGAAAATCTAGCCAGTGGGTGCAAAAAAAAGTTTAACCTAGAACTCGTCAATTCAAACTAAAGCAAGTCCAACCAAAATGGGTCGGGTCAAACCGAGGTAGAGTAAAAAATTTACATTAAACAAACTACGTATAAAAATGCAAACAATAAATTTCATTAAAGATAAACAAAATACATATTACAATTGACCTCTATGTGATTTTATCTTTGAAAACGGTAAATTACAGCTTCATTCGTAACAGTTAAAAGTGCTTCTTTTTTAACACTAAAATCACACAAGCATTCAAAAAATCTTCACCAATTCGATTACGTAAATTTGTCTTTATGACCTTCATTGCCGAATAACATCTCTCAACCGTTGCGGTTGTAATAGGCAAAACTAATGTTAGCTTTAATAATCGATAAACCAAATGAAAAGAGATATATTTCCTTGTTTCCACTATAACTCTAGCAAGATCCCCAATATCTTTCGTATTAGCAAATCTTTCATCTTTTCGCACATTATCGATGTACAAACCAAGTTGAGATGCAAGAACAATTTTGTCCCCATTATCAAAAATTATATGGATATAACTCACACAATCTCATTAACTTTGATGCATCAAACTTGGGAAAGGAATCGCACGGATTAAAAACCAACATGTTTTGAAGTAAACCCGTGTTAATCTCATTAAAGCGATCATCAAATTCTTGAATTTGCATATCGACAACACTGTTGAAACAATCAAAATTATAATAATGTTGATTGGTGATTGTGTACCTTTGTCTTTTGGGTCTATAACCAGTGTCATCGACAAGATGTGAAGCCGCCATCACCCTAATATGTTTGTCTCCCAATAATTCAAAATTTTCAATTAAAGTGGTTGAGCAATTAACTAATATGGGCTTAATTGTTATTGTTCATAACAAAATTAATTTTGGGCTTAAAATTTTTGGATTAATATATAAAAAGTTAAGTTTGGAGCATTAAAAAATTACGAATGGGTCACTAAATTTTTTTGGATGAGTCATTTGAGTCTTTGGACCTAATATATTACAAATTATAAAGGAAAGAGTGGACTTGAGTGGGTGCAAACACCCCCTGACCGAACACTAGATCCGCCCCTATTACCCGCTGCATCTCTCGTGCACCTGACTGGTAATTCTTTTTATGTTTGACTAATTTTAATAACATCAACTTACTACTTTATTAATTTTGTCACGAATTTTTCCTACTGATTTATTAGCATGGGTGTTTGGTAAAAAAATAATAATATTGAAGTTGCTATCCTATTATCCATCAAAATCAAGGTCTTGCAACTTCTTATAATGGGTCATTTTCTCCTTTCTTGAACAGAAACACTGTTTATGACGGTATCAAAATTATTAAAACAGTAATCCTTTTAGTCCAAGAGCTTATTTAGTATAATTATTTGGATTTGGTAGTCAAATAAACCAACTAAACCTAAGGTCATAGGGTATATATTCACGACCCGACCTGAACCCGAACCCGAACCCAAACCCAATTAACCTAATCCGAACCTAAATAAGCTAATTCGGGTCAGGTTAAAAGTGTCAAAAAGTATTAATCGGGTTAACCCGAATAAACCAAGTTGTTAATAGGGTCAGGTTTCGAGTTCATTTTTGAAAAATAGTCGGGTTTCAGGTTAACCCGAATAACCCGATTAGTGATGATACTTAAGTTTAGAAACAATGATGAAAATGTGAAATAAACACTATAAAGGTAATATTGTAAGCTTTATAGAGGAGTTAATTATTATGCTTATTCATGAACCGTTCGACAGAAAGTTCATTTATGTTGTCTTCATTTAATTAAACGAACGAAGACGAACACGTGTTTCATTCGTTCATATATGTTCGTGAACGTTCGTTTATGATCGTTCATTTAAGTTTGTTTACGTTCATTTATGTTCATTTACATATTAATAGAAAATTATTAAATATTATTTGCATTTAGAAATTATATCACCCTAATATGTATTATATTTGTTTGTTTTTGTTTATTTAAATGCGTTCATTTATGTATGTTTGTGTTCCGTTAATGTATGTACATACATGTTCCTTCATGTTCGTTTATCTTTGTTTAATTATGTTCATTTATTTTCGTTTAAATTTTAAATGAACGAACATAAACGAACACAAACATGTTTAGTTTTTAATTAACGAACATGAACACAAATAGTTGTTCGACTAAGTGTTCGTGTTCGTTAAAAGTTAAACGAACAAACACGGACATGCCTTTGTTCATGCCCATTCTGTTCATTTACAGGCATATATATATACACACACACACACACACATATATATATATATATATATATATAATATATAGAGCAAGGTTAAAATAAGAAGATTTTTCCTAAGAAGTGTAGAAAGTGTGTTTTCACCATTAAATTTAATAAAACACACCGCACAATAAACACACTTTCAATATTCACCATCAGATCAACATATTTAACGCACCGGATTACTTTTTACACTTCTTAGATACACTCCATTTTTTATGTAATTATAAGATAACTAGGTTAGAACCCGTGTATGACACGGGTTGAGTGAAGATAAATAAACAAAACAACCATTTTTCATAATATTACAACAAAAATTAAAAAAAATAAAAATAAAAGCAAATCTACCTATTATGTATTACCCGTTTAACACCCCTAGTTTAGTCACCATGGATTTGAAGCCGTAATATTTGGGTGTTGAATTTCTGTTCTGCATACCTTGTGGATGCATTTGTGGAAGCCTTTGCATGCACAAAAATGCATATCATAAGATTGTCACAACTAATGAAGAAAGTTAGCTTTATGCTACCTCCTACTCTCCTAGAGAGGTACCCAGTTGAAATGCTGCCTTAATTATCCATCAATGCATTATCTTCGCTGGTAAATACATTTATTCAAAAAGTGAATACAGTATTAATATTATTAAAGCCACCAATAAACTGGCTCTAAAAACTTGTTTCATCACTGTTTTATGATGTTTTTTTTTTGTCAGAAGAAACATATCTATAAAGAAATAAAAATGAAACAGAGTGGATTGACTTGAAGCCTATGCTAGTGATAACTGAATTGAATATGTGTACAAAACCTGAGTAGATATAATATAATCAAACCCAAATAACCGGTTTCAGTTGATGATGAAGCTAACATATATTGTATATGTATACATAATCTTGAGCGATAACTAAATTTATGAGGATTTAGTTGGTGATGTATCAAAACTCAAAAGTACTTAAGGATGTAAAAGATGACTAATTTGATTCTCAAAACATCATTTCTATTCATATTTGCAAAAACAATGTTTTCTTCTTTTATGATTATATATTTATACTATACTGACTGGATTGAAACAATAATTTTGAAAAATAAATTTGAAATTTTAATGAATTGACTAAGCGAGAGGTCTATATTTTATGATTAATGGATATTTTTGGAGCATGTCTCTATCTATAATCTCATTGAAATGTTTGACTCTTAAAGTCAAATTTTAAATCGGATTGGATGCGAAGCTAATATACGTGACATGTTCAAGCAGTGCACATACATAATCTTGACCAAAACACATGAATTTCAGGAAACTGAATCGACCGTAAAGTTTACATGTATATAATAGCCAAGAAACTATATAAAGAAAGCAATGTGTACTTGTTCTTTGTACGGTTCAAACCACCAACAACGAAGAAACCCAATTGTTGAAACCCACTTGAAATCACTTGATGAGTACACAAAAAAACAATCTCTTAAAATATATTTTAAACTTGATAAGTATACAAAGAAGTAATTGGAGAACATTTATTTAAATAATAAAAAAATAAAATATTGAAATTCATAAGGAAAATTAAATCCTCAAAATCTTTGTTTCAAGAAATTGGAAGAATATGGAGAGAATTAAGAAAAAAACGAATTTTTCCCAAAATAATATTCATTAACGGCAAATATTGTTGGTAACTTTAAATCAACTAATCCCTAAAGTTTGCATTGTAATTTAATGGTATACAAATTTTAAATAGAAATTAAAAATCAAAGTTTGAAGTTAAAGGTTAGACATCAAAGTCAATAATAATAATAAAAGATAGCAGGAGATGATACGTATATGACTGAGCTTTAAAGTTATCTGAATAATGAATAAAAACCAAAAATACTTACAATTAACTATATGAGTGAAGTTTGAAGTTATATGGCTGAGGTTCCTCTTTTTGTTATCACAAATGATTTTATTTGTCGTTTTTTTTTATAGATATCTAAAGTTAAAAAAATTTAATATAATAGTGATTCTAACGTGGCCAATATTAAAATAATTAATTAGAAAAATTAAACTTACATTTTTAGTCAATCTTCATTGTGTTATTTGTTGTGCAAAGGCTAAATTCTCATTGGTGATACCTATATAAATTATGTAGAGACATCATAGTGTTACCGTTGAAATACATCATAGTGTTACCGTTGAAGGACATCATCTCCTTAAAAACAATAAAAGTCAATAAATGTTAGTGATAAATAAACTAAGAATAAAAAAACTTCAAACCTGATTGACTTATTTGGTTGTCCATATCGAGGTTGTTATGTTCCGAATCCATAGTATCTGCGTGCGTAGTCTCTCAATGAATTGTACATATATAACTAAATAAAGAATAAGTCAATCTTTCAAAAAAGTATTTTTGATTCACACATAGTTAAAATAGGTTACGAATTAAAAAAAAACAACTCCATAAAGCAAGGTTGTTGACAATGCCAAAAGTACCGTTGATGGTATAAAAAAATAAGAAACAACTTTATTCTGCAGCTTATTGACACCTGAAACCAAAACCCAAAGGGGGTGTTTGGTAGAGAGATTTGAGGGTGGAGAATTAGGTTTCTCTTGTTTGTGAGAATTAGGCGGAGAATTGGGCGGAGAATTGGTTTTCTCTGAGAATTGGGTGTAGGCAAAAAGTAGAGAAATCCAATTCTCTCCATTTGGAAGAGAAATGGAATTCTCTCTGCTTCTAAATCGCGTCTCTGCTCTACTCCGTTCGTGTATGATGATGATGATGCTCCGACCGGCGATGGTGATGATGATGCCGACGTCCGGCACGGCGGCCGACGCCGCAGCCACGTCCGTTCGCGTCTCTGAGCCAAAACGAAACCCTAAATCGCGAGGCGGTGTTGCGAGGCGGAACCCTAAATCGCGGTGTTGATGTAATTGGGCGATGATGATGACGCTCTACTCCGTTCGCGGTGTTGCGACGCGTCTCTGAGCCACCATTTCTCCACCATGATGATGCCGAGGCGGAACCCTAATCACGTCTCTGCTCCCGTTTCTCCACCCATTTCTCGATTGTACCAAACAAAGGAAATGGTTGTCAATTCTCCACCCATTTCTATTTCTCTCCAATTCCATTTCTCTCCCATTTCTATTTCCATTTCTTCCCATTCTTTTTCTCTGTACCAAACACCCCCTAACAGTAAAAAAAATAAGAAAAGAACTTCACAATACATATTTATTCAATTTATTCACATTAGGGTTTCAATTGAAATTCCAAGGTTTACAATATAATACATGAATCAGATTACATAATTAGAATTACATGTAATGTGATTGTTAGGATTGATTAATTGAACATGTGAATAGAATCAAAATATTGATCGACTAAACCTGATTTAAGCTGTAATGTGAAGTTGAATCAATTGAATCCAATTAAAGCTATGAATCATATTGAATCTGTTTAGGTGAGACAATTGAATATGGAATAAAATTCAAAATATTTGATAGTTACGTGTTTAGTTGATTGTTAGGTTAGAAGCTCTGATTTAATATCTGCATATGGAACTGCAAGATTTTAATTAGTTTGTAAAATGTGATTTCCATATTTATGGATGTGGATTTTGAAATTTGAAATCGTGTATAAATGTGAAGTCTAATATTAATTTAATTTAATTAATCATAAGTTAATTAGAATTTGCCATGTGACATTTTAAAGAGTTTTGGTTAACTATAAAAAAGGAAGTTGTTGTACAATCTACTCTTTTATTATAGATGTAGATTACTTGTAAAAGAAATTGAAAATTGAGTGGAATGAAAAATTATGCAACCTACAAGTTACAAACACAAAAAACAACTTAAAATTATAAAGTAACATGGTTAACCCGATTAACCCGACTAACCCGAATAACCCGAAACTTAATAGGGTTGGGCTGCGGGTTAGATATTATTTAAGGAAAAACCGACTAACCCAGCCCGATTAACCCGAAACCCGATCGGGTTGACCCGATGAACACTCCTAGGCGTCACACTATCCACTCTACACCTTTTTACTAAATCATCTAAGAAAATGGTGCGACTTCGCTTAAATTAATTTAAAAATAATTCTTAAATTATTTTGTGTGTGACACAACCCTCAAAATTAAGTGTACGTTAAAAATTATTTAGTTATTTAATTATATGAACTAAGCTTAGGTTAAAGAAAATAACTAAGCTACGATCTATATAATATAATAAATATATCCTTAAGGTCTAATTAACTATGAAAAGTTTAAGATTTACATGTGAAAATATATACGAATGAAAACGATCACGTAATTCGTGTTACGAACTTTGTGTGGAAAAGTTGCAAAATAAATTGGCGATGTTCTAGGAACTTGATATTATAGTTCAATGATGAGTGATAATTATAATAAATTGCGAATGATAAAAAATCTCATCCTAAGTATATAATAACTAGGCTTTTTACAAGCTATAACAATGTCACACCCCTGTCTTAGGGCTGGACGTATGAACAACAGTTGGTGCTACTTTTGTAAATAAATCAGAGTTACGTATTAAAAGCGGAAGTCTTTATATTCATGTGGATTTAAAATTTAATATTTACATTACAAAAGACGAGATTATAAAATACCCGTTTTAAGTTATTACTTGTTTATACAAAAGATTAATTGTTATAATTAACCACCATTTATAATTTAAGTTTAAACAAACAATCCGAGCCACCAGATATCTTAAGCACTTCGAGCTTCCAAGTCGTAATCTTGATTACCTGCAAAATGTTTAGAAAATACGTCAGCAACACATGCTGGTGAATATGCTGACTCTAATGTATTTTCTTTTACTTAATTACCCCTCGAGACATAGTTATGTCCGACCCATCATGGCTTAGGAATTATTAAGCTTTAAAACAAACACAATTATAAACTCAAGTCTCTACACTAAATACCCCAGCAAACACCGTAGCGTTCGACTTAGTTAAGTACCATTCGTATACAAATGGTCATGCTCCCTACAGGAAAGCGTAGTAGACCAGGTGTGGTGCGATGTGCCCACCGCGTTTACCACATATGTAAGAATCCAGACAAACGTACACGACAGCCTGAGGGCTAGCGCTTTTACTTTTGTTTATAATGTTTTAGAGACACGTAGTCCTATGTAAACTTTTTTATTTAATTCATTTGACTCGTTTTAAAATAAGTTTGTAAAGTTTGGGGCGTATTCACCTTTTTCGATTTGGATCAGCTTCAATACATTGTCTGAGGGTCTTTCCCTTGCCATCTCACACCTGTAGTACGAGTATAGCTTTTTGTTAGTCAGATATACAATCCGGTTAAGACTTTTAGTCTTTTTTTAATCTTTACCTCGACTTTAAAACCTTAATAAAAAAATACTTCTTTTATAAATTAAAAGTCTTTCTTTTAACTTATTTTTTTATAAGATAACTTATAGTAAATCTTATTTTCTTTAAACCTGCGTTTCTTTTTTTTTCTCTAAGAACGTATTGTTTTCTTTTCTTTATTATTTAAGAATATTCATAGTTACTTAAATAATAATCTTATAACAAAGTATTATATATAATCACATATATATACACACACACACACATATTCTTCCTTTTCTTTCCTTTGTTATATTTTCTTTTTTTTATCGAGGTATCGAGTATATCCTCGACTTAGGGTTTTAAACCTTTTCAATATTTTATTATTATTTTATTCGGGCATTATGCCTACCTTCGCTGGCTTTATAAAACCCTACACAATTGAGCAGTACTTCGTCGTCGCTTCGTTTCCCTAATGCTTTTTAATCAACACTTTCCTTCCAACACCTTTTCCTTTGCACGTAGACCGATGCACCAACACTTCTTCCCACGTCGGCACGCTTTACGAGACGGGTCGTCGGGATGTCGCGATGGCAACACCTTCTTAGCTGGAACGTCGTTGATATGTGGCACGTACTTCGAGGAAACGACGGTATTTTGGCACGATTATCGAGGAAGGCTTGGCACGAACTTCGAGATAATGATAGAGTGAGTCTTAGAGGGAGAAAGTGGCTGTGATATTTGGTGTGATGAAATGAGATGCCCATGGCCTCTATTTATAGGCTGATCAGGAAGGCCATCGCGATACGCGATGGACCTTTGGCCCTGGTGTCGCGTATCGCGACGTAGAGTAATGAGTTGCCATATAGGCTTTCCACGTGGCGACACGTGGCTGACGTGATGCCACGTGGTGACACGTGACGTGAGTTGTGCCATGTGTGGATACGTGGCAGGCCACGTGCCCCTGTTTATCAGACAGCCCATCGCGATACGCTATGGGTTTCCCTTTTGATCCATCGCGTATCGCAACGGGTCAGGAAACCAGAATTTTTATTTTTAACCCTAAGGTTTAGAATTTGACATTTTTGGTCATTTGACTTTGGAAACTTGGTATTTTTGATCTGATATTTTCACGATATTACAAACAAGTTAAGGCATAGAATGCCTAGTTTTATAAAAATTATTGTGTATTTTTATAAATTGATTATATTTTATAAAAACTTACTAAACATACTTAGTAATTATTTAATAATTGTTTAATTATCTAAAATATCTAACTATCTATATAATTGCCTACTATAAAATCCTATGTGTCACTCTCAGGTTGCTCCCCCCATTCTCTAGAGCCACCAGATTGCTTGATTTTTAAATGGAGGCTTCTCATGCATTTGACCCGAATTCATGGGTATGAGTCTTACCAAACCCGAATAGTCTTTAAATGGGTTATAACATCTCATTTATTTGTGAAACTCTTTCATAATCAAACAATAATTTTTGTGGGTCATGGGTCTCACCAAACCCAGATAACCCTTAAACGGGTTATAACATCTCATTTATTTGTGAAATAACCCCTTAATCATTAAAGAATAATTTCCAAAGGTTATAAGTCTTACCAAACCCTAATAGCCCTTAAATGGGTTATAAAATCTCATTTATTGGCAAACACTTTCATTGTTAAACCCTATTTTAATTTATCTCTTTTACAAGTTCTTCGTTGTTGGTCTATCATCTCTTTCGCCGGTTAACTTCCGATGCTACCCACCATCGTCAACTACATCAACGTCCCATTTTTCATTAGACAAATATTTGTGTTCATGTTTGTTCATTTAAAAAAATCAACATGCCAGTGTTCGTTTATGTTTGTTCGTTAAAAAACTAAAAAAAATACACATCTCAATTAAAAAAACGGAAACGCTAAAAAATATAATAACAAACTAATATATACGTATTAGATTAAAACAAAACTACGTTAAAAAAATTAATCATCATAAAATAGCAAAACGATTAAAAACAGAAACTTGAATACTCCCGTAACACGGGAGGATCAAACTGGTAATATTATATTAATTTAGTGGATGTTTAACATCTAATCTTAGTCATTTAAGCAATAAGCCTAAGTCTTATACCTTAAACTTTCACTAACTCACTTAACTATTTTATATCATTTTATTTAACTTAATTACCCACTATCTATTAAGTTAGTATCTTATATTATTATTTATTAATAATTACCCTAAGACTAGACGGTGGTAAGTTATATATATAATCCTATTATGACACTAATAATACTCACCAAAATATGCCACTCAAACCCCTCACAATGAATCATTATGATAGGTGTCACCACCACCTTCAATTTCTTCATCTATATAAACCTAACTATTTGTCACTTAAACTCCATTTTTTTCTCCAACCCATTGTAGCAGATTTTAAGAGCTCTGAAGGTGAATTATATGATCATTTGCACATACTACAACAATCCAAGTAACCAAAGATCCTAGTGATGGGGTTACTTGCAATTATAGTGGCTTTGTTATTGTTATTGTTACTTCATTTCTATTCAAACTAACTATTGTAAAGCAAGAGAATGGAGGAAATTAATCATCATAGGATGGTGTCACGGTCCCTATTCCCTGGGAGGGAAGCCTTAAGCACGAGCGGTGTTATCTATGTTTATTTAAATATTTTGCAGCGGAATATTTCATTAGGACCGCAGTTAGGAAACATGATCATAAACACCATGATTCTTATTTCATAAACTGGGAATAAAACCGATTTCTATACAAACATAAGTTTTTCACATATGAAAGTATTGTAAATACCTTGAAATGAATAACTTATGATTCAGTAATAATAATAATAATAATATCAATAATAATAATATAGACGATGATTGAGAACTTTATTAAATTTGATCATGTGACTGTGCAAAGAACAGGTTTTCGCAGAAAACTTAGAAATTGGCAATTTTACACCTAAACTTTGACTAAAGTAATAAAATACGTAAAATAAGGTTCACGATCAGGTTAAGTACTTAAAAGAAGATCCGGAAAACGAGTCATGTTTTTGGGTTTGAAAATTTAACAAATGTTAGACTTTACACGATGGCACAAAGTCTCTTACGTTGTTTAGGCCGAGAATTTGGATTCGTATATTAAGGGGTGTCTGGCATTCTTTATTTTACCTCCTTATAGCTTATAACTTATAGGTTATAAGGTGTTTGTGAAAGTTAGGTTTATTGGGTGTATAAGTCATAAGTTACAACTTTGTAACTTATAAATTATGACTTATATAAGTCATAGGGTGGTAAAAATAAGGAATTCCAAACACCCCTAAGCTTCTTTCGATCGAAATAGGGGACGTTATGGCTACTCAAGGTATTATACTAATACCCTATTTATATTAGAAAGTGAGAGAACAAATAGTGAATTTTGGAAGAAGAGTGAAGGTTAGATCACTCCCCTTTTATAACTGATTTTCAAGTTGGTCGCGTATCGCAATGGCCTAAAAGTAGGGTCATCTCATAGCGCGACTTGCTTATAGGGTTGCCGAGTTTTCCCTAGATATGCCATGTGGCGTGCCACGTGTCACATCTGCATAGCGACCAAGTCGTGTATCGTGATGAACACACAAATTATTCTGGCAAAGTGCGCCATCAAAGTGCCACATTGCGCCCATCGCACTTCTCCCGATCTCGTGCCCGTTCTCGAGCCCCAATCAATGCCCACACGAGTGTGCGTTGGGTGCTTCATACCCTCGCTAGGACCGCTGAGTGTGTCTTATCATAGAAGGATTATCATGTCACCTCTCTTCCTTATACATAGCTTACAAGTTTTTCTTCCTAGCAATGTGGGACAAGTTTTCTTTTCTATTTACATCTATGTGGGATAGCTTCACTTTTTTCTTTCACCAATGTGGGACAAACCCACATTCTTATTTATCCACTTTCCTTTTGCTTATATTTTGGTTTGTTATATTCTCCCTTATTTTAAATCTCGTCCTCGAGATATATTGGACTAAGTGTGGATATTTCGTTTTATTTTTTTTCTAATTCCCAAGTATATTCTGGTCCACGTCTTGAATCCCATTTAACTTTGACCATAACGGGTGTCTTATGTTTGAGATTCTTGGTTTTTCTATCTTCAGTGTGTAAAGGTTTCTCAACAAATTTAAACTTTTCGTTTACCTTTATATCTTGAAGGGGTACTTCTAATGATTCATCAGCTAAGCATTTCCTTAAGTTGCTTACATGAAGTACATCATGTATACTTGTCATCTCTTTTGGTAACTCTAGCTGATAGGCTACTGGTCCAATTAGTTTAATAATTTGTAATTATCCAACAAACCTTGGACTTAACTTTCCTTTCTTACTGAATCAATTTACTCCTTTCATAGAGATACGTTCAGCAGTATTGTATCTCCAATTTGTATTTCCAATGGTTTGCATTGATGATTCGCATAACTCTTTTAATGATCTCGTGCAGTCTTCAATCTTTCCTTGACTTGATCTATCTTGTCAGTAGTTTCTTGTATTATTTCAGGACCTGATAATTGTTTTCCTCTTATTTCTGCCCAACACACCAGGTTTTTGCACTTTCGGCCATAAAATGCTTTAAATGGGACAACATTAATGCTTGTATGATAACTATCATCATAGAAGAATTCTATTAGTGGTAAATGGTCATCCCAATTTCCACTAAAATCTATTACACATGCTGTTAGCATGTCTTCCAATGTTTGTATGTCCTTTCACTTTGACCATCAGTCTGTGGATGGTATGTTGTACAAAATTTTAATCTTGTTCCCATCGCTATTTGGAAGCTTTTCCAAAAATGCGAAGTTAAACATCTATCCCGATTAGATACAATGGATAATGGAAATTCATGTAATGAGACAACTTTGTCTATATTACAATTTAACTAATTATTCCTTTTTAATAGCTTCCTTCATTGGTATAAAATGAGATTATTTTGTTAATCTATTCACAGTCACATAGATTGTGTCATTACCTCTTCTTATTGTAGGTAATTTAGTAATAAAATTCATCTTTAATAACTCCCATTTCCATTCTGGCACTTCTAATTGTTGATGTAATCCTGATGGCTTTTGATGTTCAGTTTTTTACTTGCGAACCAGTTAAGAATTTCGAAACGTAACTAGCTATGTCCTTTTTCATTCCTATCCACAAATATTTTTTTCAAATCTTTATACATTTTATCCTTTCCGGGATGCATCTTATATTTGGATTTATAGGATTCATCATGAATCCTTTCTCGTAATCTTCTTATGCTTGGTACCCATATTCTTTTCCCCATTTTAAAATTTCGAAATTTTCTTTGACCAGTTTATCATCGATACCATTTCTTTTCTCATTAGCAATGTTATTTTCTTCCATTGCTTGTTTTTCAGAATTTTTCACTTCATCAATTAAGTTGATATGAAGTTCTAACATTAGAGCTCATACTCTTAAAGATTTCTCATACTCTTTTATGCTTAATGCATTGGCTACTACATTAATTTTGCCTTCACGATACCAAAT
Organism: Bidens hawaiensis; assembly: GCF_021521415.1. Classification (NCBI taxonomy): domain Eukaryota; kingdom Viridiplantae; phylum Streptophyta; class Magnoliopsida; order Asterales; family Asteraceae; genus Bidens; species Bidens hawaiensis. The sequence continues at coordinate 302,725 of NW_027491482.1, forward strand.
TTCACAATCATAATCACTAAGAATTTTCATCCATCATCTTTGCCTCACATTCAATTCTTTTTGCCCAAAAATATATTTTAAGCTTTTATGATTTGTGAATACAGTGAACTTACTGCCATACATATAATGTCTCCATATCTTTAAGGCAAAAAAATATTGTTCCCACTTGTAAGTCATGTGTTGTGTAATTCTCTTCATGCTTTTTCAGTTTTCTAGATGCGTAAGCAATTACTTTTTCTCGTTACATTAATACACATCCTAATCTGATTTGGATGCATCACAATCAATTGCGAAGTCCTCAGTTCCTTGTGGTAATGCAAGTATCCGGGCATTTGTTAAACTTTTGCTTCAAAATTACAAACGCTTCTTCTAGCTTGAGTCCCCATTCAAACTTCATATTTTTACATGTTAACTTTGTTAACGGGACTTCTATTCGTGAAAAACTTGAATGAAGCGTCTATAATATCCTACTAATCCTAAGAAACTTCGAAATTCTGTAGGAGTTTTAGGAATATTCCATTTAGTGATAGCTTCTATTTTGGTAGTATCCACATGAATACCTTCATGGTTAATCAGGTGGCCTAGAAATTGTACTTCTTGTAACAAAAACTCACACTTTGTGAATTTAGCATAAAGCTTATCTTTTTCAATAGTGTTAAGATTATATGAAGATGTTTGACATGAGCATCACTACTTTTGGAAAAAATAAATATACCGTCTATAAAACGATAATAAATTTATTCAAATACGGTTTATATATCTGATTCATCATATCTATAAATGCAGCTGGTGCATTGGTTAGACCAAACATCATAACTGTAAACTCGTCATGACGATATCTCGTTCTGAAGGCAGTCTTAGGAATGCGTTCTTCTTGTAATTTTAGTGATCGTATCAAGAGCGTAGATCAATTCAGAAAAATATAGAGCTCCTTGAAGTTGATCGAATACATCATCAATTCTCGGTAGTGGATACCGATTCTTAATTGTGACTGTAGGTCTTATAAACAGATCAAACAACTAGTTCTTGAATCAGTCTCTAATTAGGTGCATTGGTTAGACCAAACATCATAACTGTTAACTCTTTGTGAAAATATCTCGTTCTGAAGGCAATCTTAGGAATGCGTTCTTCTTGTAATTTTAGTGATGATATCATGAGCGTAGATCAATTCAGAAAAATATAGAGCTCCTTGAAGTTGATCGAATACATCATCAATTCTCGGTAGTGGATACCATTCTTAATTGTGACTGTAGGTCTTATAAACAGATCAAACAACTAATTCTTGAATCAGTCTCTAATTACAAGATAGCGGAAATCACTTGTAGCCAACTGAGATCTTGGGTCTTGTTGTGTTTTGTTATTACCAGAAGAGGAAAGACAGAGAGAGAGAGAGAGAGTAGGGAGAGTTGGTGAGAGGATAAAGTTTTTGTTTATGCAAAAGGTTGTGTGTGCATAAGTATGCTTCACCTTATATAGGTGAGTGCATACCATGCACCATTCATTATATTCGGCCTAATGGGCTCTAAGTACATGGCCTCAGGCCTAAACATTATTACCACAAACAAAGGCTAGATTAATGCGACGTGAAAACAATGGAAATAATACAAAAGACTATTAAACAAAACTAGGCTCTACAATCTCCCTTTAGTCTTTTGTTGTTATTTCCTTAGCTTCCGTTTTCAGACCGTTTCGTTGTCGAAGGCAGGGTCATAGTCGAATAGTTGATTGTCAACAAGATAGCGAACAAACTTGTCAAACTTTTCAACTATCTTATCGGTGTTGTCCCTTCGCACTTCTTCAACTGTGGACAAGGGGTACTTGTATAGTTTCAGCAGATCCTTCTTTCTTAGACCATCTAACTCGTGCTCGTCAAAGAACTTGAGCCAGTGCATGGTCTCATAGTGTATCTCCACCTCTCTCTTGTTGTTGTCAAACTCCCAAGAAACAAAGTCAAAAAGTATATTGGTAGTGAATTGTTCACCATGGTATATCGGTTCTCCATGATCCTTAGGCATTCTGTATCTCCATGCCTTTCTTTTCTTGCCCGTATCAGGATCAATCTTAGAAGGATAAAGATACGACCTACCCTTGTTGAGTTTGTAGTTGGGGTAGCCGTTCTGTCATTCTTTGCTCATCAACCGCTTGATGGAAGAGGGAGAACCAATGATGTTCCCTGTTGGGTGTGGCAGATGAATGGGAGTTGAGGAATATCTTCCACTTGAACAACCGGTTCCATTTGAATATCAAGTGTCATACTTTCAGCGGGGTGAATTATT